>NW_015309718.1:0-260 GCF_001447785.1 Gekko japonicus
TACCCCTAAAGGCTGCTTCAGTGCGTCAGGACCAAAACATGCGTACAGATTTCATCGATAGTGAGATCATCATTCTAGGGCCATCATGCAGCGATGTTCTAGCATTCAGGGCAAAAAATGGGGGGTCCCCTGACCCGACTGGGTGGTGGTGGTAACCTTAGACAGGCTACCCATCTTGATCTACTTGCATTACGGTTTAATTTCTAACTCAAGAAGGATCCAGCTCAGGCTCGTAGCTACAGTGGGGGCATTTCGGGGCC
>NW_015309719.1:0-260 GCF_001447785.1 Gekko japonicus
CTCTGCAGAGCTTTCCTTGTTGGTCTCCCATCCAAGTAGCAACACAGCTTAGCTTCTGAGATCTGACGCAGTTGGGCTATACTACACCATTCTGCATCCCCAGATCTCACTCACAGTCCTTTCCAAATGCCCTCTTCAGCTTCCCCCAGGTAAGTGAATGCCTGCCATTCACTCCAACTGGGAAGAAGAAAGCACTTGGGAACCCTGATGCATTGTGGGTTAACCGGGCGTCCGCTGTTGACATTAGGTAGTCCAGCCCC
>NW_015309720.1:0-260 GCF_001447785.1 Gekko japonicus
CCCAAGAGAATCCAGAGCAATTTGTTGCAAGTGAGGATCTGAATCTGGGTTTCCCCTAGAAATTGAACCTCCGATACTAACATGTTTCAGACTTTCTAAAGGAAAATTTTTGCAAGATGTGGTACCAAAGGAACAACTCCGGCATTCTATTCTCCCACATCACTACCTAGTGCAAAAAATCAACTGTACCATGTTGTAGTCAGTAAAGAGTTGCATAAGATGTCAGGCATTTTGAAGTCGAGAAATTGTGCTCAATTGCT
>NW_015309721.1:0-260 GCF_001447785.1 Gekko japonicus
ATCTGCACAACATTTGGAGAGTTGACCCAGGGCAGTTTACAGTCCAGTCCAGAGTTACATCCTTCTATTTACTTCAATAGGCTCTGAAAGGTAATGCTCTGCCTAGGATAGCACTGTTAGTCAACTCTGTGGGCTTCATGGGAAGCCATTATAATGTTCAAAACCTTGTGTGAAGTTCTGCCCATGACACCACCACCACCACCTCAGTTATTCTAATATGGGTAGTGTTGCTGGCTTTTGCAAAGATCCATGGGAGTATA
>NW_015309722.1:0-260 GCF_001447785.1 Gekko japonicus
AAAACAACAAAAAGGTTGCAAACTGGGGAAGAGGAGAGGCCGGACTTACTGGAAGGCGAAGGTGCTGCCATACAGCTTCTTGGCTGTTCGGAAGCGGGCCTCCTTGGCGGGAGGGCTGCTCAGCAGGAGGAACTGGTGTGAGGTGTGCATAAATTTCAGCTGCTACCAAGGGAAACAGGCCCACGTGGAAGGGAGAGAGGAGAGGAGAGAGGACCAAAAGCGGACAGAGAGAGGGACAGAGACAGAGAGAGAGAGAGAGA
>NW_015309723.1:0-260 GCF_001447785.1 Gekko japonicus
TCACTGCAACTCTCCATGCCATATTTTATGTGGGAAGGCCCCCCCCTACTCTTTGCAGACATTTTTGCAATACGCAGGGGGCCTTTTGCAATGTGCAGGGGGGCTTCTGAGGGAAGGGGAAGATTCACTGTTTGTGCACTGCTTCCAGTCGTGCGTGGTAGGACCCAGCCTTTGTTGATTTGGCGGCAGCAGACTAACAGAGCTGCCTTGACCTAGATAGCCCAGGCTAGACCAATCTCATCGGATCTCGGAAGCTAAGC
>NW_015309724.1:0-260 GCF_001447785.1 Gekko japonicus
CATTCTGGGGCAAACAGGCTCATGTGTTAAGTGGCCAGAGAAATGAAAAAAAGGAAACAGTGGAGGATTCGTCTTCAGAAACAAGATCGGAAATCCAAAATTTGGGGAGAAAGTCAGAGGTTTAGAATTTCATAAGAATCACATGTGGAACTATCATGTTGGATCTGCATGTGAAAACTACATTCTTGCAGAGGATTGTCTGCCGCACGCCTGGCCAATGTACAGGGGGGCAAGATTGTTCCAAGAAACAAAAGTATGTG
>NW_015309725.1:0-260 GCF_001447785.1 Gekko japonicus
TAACTTTTAACAATAGCAGGAATATAAACACAACCTAAGCTTGACTGTAAACATGAATCTCTTAACATTCAAAAACCAACTCTTCGTACAGAGGGTTCTGAGGAAGCAAATCATTTTCCATCAAGTAACTTACTATTGGATACCAGATTTTTACTACCTTATTCTGGTACTGCTTTATTGAACCATCGATTATGTTAAAAGACATTTTACTTAAAATAAAATATCCCCAGATTTTATTTTGCCGTTGTAAAACAAAGGGG
>NW_015309726.1:0-260 GCF_001447785.1 Gekko japonicus
AATAATAATAAACATAAAAACATGAATCATCAGTATGACAAAGGTATGATATGGAAGCTAGTGAATCAGAAACTGATGGTTCACAAGTATAAGGAATTAGATGAGGGATCAGGTTCAATCTTGACTCACTTTACATGTTTACCTGACATCAGGTTTAGTGTCCCATCTGTCAAGTTCTTTAGCATCATAAGAAGACTGTAGGCACCCAGAATATGGCAAGAAGTTCTGGAGGAGAGTAAACTCAATCCTATGGAATTTGT
>NW_015309727.1:0-260 GCF_001447785.1 Gekko japonicus
GTGCGCTCTTGCAGGAAATGACCCCTGTTTGTAAGTCAGCTTCATGTATTTTTATGACACCCTAGACTGCATTTTGTTTTGGGGGGGGTGCTCTCAGGTCTGCCTGAATTTATTTCTAACAACCCAGGATCAGCTGTCTTGTGTCTTGCTAATGCATCTCAGCATGAAGTCTGGAAGTGAGTGCCATACATGAACACACGTCTAACTGCCATACACTGAATCAGACCATTGATCCATCAAGGTGAGTCTTGTCTACTCAG
>NW_015309728.1:0-260 GCF_001447785.1 Gekko japonicus
TCATTGCCTGCTGTGGGGTCTGACAGCTGGACGCCTTCAAGCACTTTTGCACTTCTGAAAACAGACTGGGAGATAGGTTCCTGGAATAATGGAGGTATGGGAACATCCTGTAAGAGAGGATGCTGGTTTTAGCTCCCCTCAACCCTCCTTTGATATGAAAACTGAACACCATATCCCCCCTCCCAGCGTATGGAAGAGACATTAATCTGTATCTTGGTGTTTATTTATGTGTTTTTTTGCCATCAAGTTGTAGCCAACTT
>NW_015309729.1:0-260 GCF_001447785.1 Gekko japonicus
CCATAGGTTCGCCACCACTGATGTAGGAGTTCATTTATACTGGGGATCACCACTGGCATTCCATTATAATGCCAGAGTTCAACCCTGGAACACAAGAATAGATGCGAGAGACCCAAGAATGTGCTTACCAACCTCCCTACTTCCCTCCCACACACACTAATGTTCGTATCATGGGGGATGGCTTTGAGATGCAGAGGATGGTGTTTGTAGACAAAGTAGAGCTCCGGTTTTCTGTCCTTCTAGGAGTTAAGCTACAAAGG
>NW_015309730.1:0-260 GCF_001447785.1 Gekko japonicus
TTAAGATGCGTCCTGTGGCCAGAACACGGAGAAAATGGACAACACCACAGGGGGGGGGAGGCAGAGGGCGACATGGTTCCCAGCTTGTAAAGAGAACCCCCCACCCCACCCCCAAGGGAGGCTATTTGCCTGTGCGCTTGCTGATGGCTTCCACCAGGCTGGACGGGAAGTAGCCGACACGGTCGTTTCCGGTCCGGTTGTCATGGATACACCCTTTCCACCGGCCGTCGGCATGCTGCTCCAGGACCTGGGGGGGGGGG
>NW_015309731.1:0-260 GCF_001447785.1 Gekko japonicus
ACCAAAGAAGTCCAGAATCGCTAAGCAGAGGGTGGCAATGGCAACCCATCCCTGAACGTTTCTTGCCTGGAAAACTCCACGAGGGGTCTCCAGAAGTCAGCTATGACTTTCCAGCACTTTGGACATACACATGGCAGACTCCACTGTTAGCACCAATTCCAGTGTAAGATTTTGCAGTCCAACAGCTGGCTTTTGAACAGCATCAAAGGTTACCAATCCCCAGGTAGGGCTTGAAGTTCTCCTAGAATTACAGCTGATCT
>NW_015309732.1:0-260 GCF_001447785.1 Gekko japonicus
TTCTTAGAGTGGTCTTTGCTCCACAAGTTACTTGCATCATGGTTACTTTGGAAGACAACAATCTTTGGTGAAGGTTAGCTTTAAAGCTTGTTTCTTTGGACGTTTTGAAGTTATAGTTACAATTCCTTTGGAGATGCTTTTTTATGGTAGTCCCTCACTTCACATACCAGTTATCTGGGATGAATGATCTCTTCGTCCCTCTGTACTGCCTTGTTTCTCATGGTTCTTTGTGCTAGGCTGACTTTATTTAAATGAAAAGG
>NW_015309733.1:0-260 GCF_001447785.1 Gekko japonicus
TTCTATGATTTTCTGGCTAGAGCAGGTTCGTTTGCAACTTCCGTTTTCTTACTTCCTGTCCGTCCGGATTAATAGCCCTTTGTACAACCTTTTTCTTCAGCCGATCTCCTTCCGGTTTGTCTCAGTCCTCCGAAGTCTGCTCTAGCCACGCCTTATTTCTTCTCTTTACAAATCAACACAGAAAGCTTTCAATGTTACACACAGTCTCTCTATATCAGCTTCCTTTCTCTGCGCACTTTCAATTGTAGTTAACCACAGGA
>NW_015309734.1:0-260 GCF_001447785.1 Gekko japonicus
TACTGGGGGGACCAATCTGTACATGGTCCAAATCAGCCAATTCCAGACACACACTAAGTGGCTGCATGTTAATTTGCTGAAGGAACAGCAAGAGGAGACGGCCATTATTCACCATAACGGAGTAGGCTCCTGACGTCCAGGAGGTCCCGCACTGGAATCAAGAAGCAACAAGCCTGCCGGAGGTACCCCCAAGAAATGCCTATGCCACCCCAGGAACAGAGACTGTGAGACTTGCTAGGCTGATAGTAAAGTTAAAGGTT
>NW_015309735.1:0-260 GCF_001447785.1 Gekko japonicus
TCCAAGCTGGCCTGGCAAGGCAGAGGAGGGGGCGGCCCAGCCTGGCTGCAGGCGGGGCCCCTCTTCCCCTCTGGTTTTGTGTCACTGGAGATGCCCAGGAGCCACGCAGCACCTTCCATGCACCTGGGGCACCTGCTTCACACACACACACACACACCCCACAAACACACACCTTCAGCCACCTCTCCAGGGCCGCCCGCCCTTAAATCTTCCCCTAACTTGGACCCACCCCCCAGATACCCTGGGCAGGGTCCTTACGC
>NW_015309736.1:0-260 GCF_001447785.1 Gekko japonicus
CACCTGAGACTCAACATATGTGGGGAAGGCATAGTGGAAGTCATTCCTCATGATAGTCAATCTGACTTCTTTAGAAATACAAGGCATATATTTTGGGACATTTATATTTATATTTTTGGACATCTACAGGAGTGAATCAACACGTATTTTTGTTAGCTAATATTGACAGGGACTTTACACAAAAGGAAGCTGTCTTTGGTTTTGCAACAGCAGAAGTATTTCATGTGGTTGTGTGACTGAATAACCAATGACATCTATCT
>NW_015309737.1:0-260 GCF_001447785.1 Gekko japonicus
TGGGCTGAACGCTCTCCATCTCGCCTCCAAAGAAGGCCACGTCGAAGTCGTCTCGGAGCTGATACAGAGAGGTGCTCATGTGGACGCCGCGACAAAGGTCTGTAGCAGATATCTCCAGTGTTCTCTGATTCTCCTGCATGGATTCCACACTAGCCAAGTGTCAGCCAACAGTCCGCAGACAGCGAGGTGCTAAGCCAGGCCGGTAGCCAGATTTTGTCTGACAGAGGGGACCTTAAAGACTGGGAGCTGCCAGCAAAGGA
>NW_015309738.1:0-260 GCF_001447785.1 Gekko japonicus
CTTAGCCAGACTGATGTAGAGGATTGATGCTAGGATAATTGTTCTATGCCAGCATTTTTAGAGCTGCCATTTTCTACTGCTGATGCTACTTATATTCAGAATATCTGTGTAGATATCTGAACAAATTTGTAAGCTTCTTAAACAGACCAGATGAACTGAAGGTGGTGTCAGAATCTCCCTTACCCAGCCCAGTGACGCTGACTCCCAAGTCCTCAGGAGAAGAGACCGAGGAAATGTTGCCATGCAGCCACTTCAGATGG
>NW_015309739.1:0-260 GCF_001447785.1 Gekko japonicus
TTTTTAAATAGCAACCATAAACAAAGCGGCTAATTAACTACAAAGCTGACTATTGGAGCCTGTGTCTGTTCCTGTTCACCCAGAGCTCATAGACCTAGCACAGAGTTGTGTGGATTTAAATCATTCAGCTTCGATGGCCCTTTGAATGTATAATATTGGCCATAATTTTACTAAAGTCTGCAAAAAATTAAAGTCAATAGATTTGTGGGGCTTTGAATCTGGGAGAAGAAGAAGGGTTGGTTTTTATATTCTGCTTTTCT
>NW_015309740.1:0-260 GCF_001447785.1 Gekko japonicus
GAGGTTTAATGGGGTATTATTTACCAGGTGTTATCTTGGCCCCATGCTATGGAAAGCTTCCTTTACCCATTTCCACTCACTAAGCCTCTTTTAAAATGACATTTTCCTCCTGATTTGTTGGCAGCCCAAGCCCCAACCACAACTGTAAGACCTCATGGTTTTGGGTATTTGATGCAAATTATAAAATTATTGCACTTTATGGGTGAAATTAAGAAGTTGTGCACTTAACTCTCACTCCCAGAATTAAACTTGGTCTTAAA
>NW_015309741.1:0-260 GCF_001447785.1 Gekko japonicus
GGGGGGGGGGGGGTGGGGGGGGGTTGTTTAAAATTTCATGTGTATTAGTTTGGCCCCGAGTCACATCTGCTACTGCCTGAGCAGAACTTAGTTGCTTCTGCATTAAGCTTGCAGAACACCAACAAAAACAACTGATTAACAAGTAAGTCCATTTTCAGACTTTAGCTGACCACCATTCTTCAATTACATCGGAGTTCCATTGAAGTCAGCAGAAGCAATCTGGAGAACTCTTGGCTTGCCCAAGGCTGCAGTCCTAAGCA
>NW_015309742.1:0-260 GCF_001447785.1 Gekko japonicus
TGGAAAGGACCTCCAGGGTCATCTAGTCTTGTAATACATTACGTTTCTAGTGTCCTGGTGGTTTTGGCCTCTGGTTAGGTGTGCTCAGGGCATACTGCAAGATGCACCTCCTCAACCACTGGAGCACAGCTGGCAAGAAGAAAGCTAGTCTTCCCAGCAAGATGCTTGAGCAGTACATTACCACTGTGCAGAGAAATGGCCCTTAAAAGCAAACAATCCTATGTGCTCCAAAGGCAACTTTTAAGATAAAGGGTATAAAT
>NW_015309743.1:0-260 GCF_001447785.1 Gekko japonicus
TTCTTCTTCTTCTTCTTGCAACTGACTAACCAGCTGAGGAGTTAAGCTGGGATCCAAGAGACGTGACAGAGCTTCCTGACTTTGCTGGAGGAAGGAACAGAGCTGTAGCTGTAGCCTTATGTAGAAAGAAGGTTTTTCTAACCATGGAGGGAAGAGCACAACCACTGAAAACTCTGCAGGGCAGTAGATCCCAAGGAGCAGGATGACATATGCCCTCTGCTCCCAGTCTCCAGGGCTACTGTGCAGAGGCAGGCAGTGGC
>NW_015309744.1:0-260 GCF_001447785.1 Gekko japonicus
CAGAAATCTGACTGAATCCCTCCTCAGCACGCAGCTCTCACAAGACTTTCTCTGCTTTCGATGTTCTCTCGTCCCATCCACGCTTCTTTAAGGATGTCCATAGGCTCTCTTGCCTGACATCCGAACAGCAGCTTGAAGGGACTAAAATCGGAACTCTCCCGTGGCACTTCATGATGACCAAATAGCAGTTGCTGAAGTCGCTGATTCGAGTTGTTAGGATATTTCACAGCGCAGGTCTTCAGCATGTGGTTCAAGATACT
>NW_015309745.1:0-260 GCF_001447785.1 Gekko japonicus
AAGGGAGGGGGGCGCACAGGCGCCGAGCTGCTCCAAGCCCTTCTCCACAATCAGTGGGAGTAAACAAAAATATACAGATTAAAGCCCTAAACCAAAACGTGTTTTGCTTATAGCCTTTTACACAGGCTGCACAAACTCAACATTCTTTTTGCCTGTCTTTTAAATCCTGTTTCCAGTGGCACTAGCACTGGTGGCATACAGTGTGGTGCAGTGACCAGAGTAGCGGGCTAGGACCCTGGGCGACCTGGGTTCGAATCCCC
>NW_015309746.1:0-260 GCF_001447785.1 Gekko japonicus
TGAACGTAAAATGGTCGAGGCTGGAACCAGGTACGCCACTGTGAACTCCAAGGAGGAAGCGTGGGATAAAAATGTGATAGATAAACTAGAACTGAGTATACACAAACAAGTTACGTTAGCATAGCTATATTTTTACAGTGTGTTTAACTCCTAAATTACTAAACACACACACACACGCACTTATTGTGAAGTATATGATCACTGCTTTTTCTGTTAGGGTGTTAAGGTTCTGTTAAAACATCTGTTTTCTTGAACTGTCA
>NW_015309747.1:0-260 GCF_001447785.1 Gekko japonicus
ACTAATTAAACACATGTAGCTGGCTTTTTACACATTTACTATAGGACACAGGCTGTGCGCAAGGTTACACGAGGAAGCTCTTCTTCCCAGTCACATTTAAAGAGGCATCAGCCAAGTTGCCCAAATATATCAAGTTATGCTCTTTCCTTTCCACCTACACATGACTTATCTCTGTGCGTATCTCAGTGCCTATCCTGATAATCAGTGGTGAAGACAAATATTAGTATGGTACGACCATAATCTCTTACCATTCACTACAG
>NW_015309748.1:0-260 GCF_001447785.1 Gekko japonicus
AAATAATAATGGAGAAATAGGGCAGCCTTGTCTTGTGCCTCTAGTTAGTATAAAGTCTTTTGAGCAACTTCCATTGGTGAAAATGCATGCTTCCGGTGACCGGTATATGGTATTGATTAAGTTTAGAAATTTAGGCCCAAAATTCATGTATGATAAAAGATTAGTTAGATATTGTGTTTCCACTCTGTCGAAAGCTTTTTCAAAATCAATAGATAAAACAAAAGAGGATGAAATACATTTTTTCTGGCAATATTGAATGA
>NW_015309749.1:0-260 GCF_001447785.1 Gekko japonicus
AGCTCTTCTGCCAAGTGTTTGGGTAAGATGTCACACCTAATGGCCTACCATTAAGCCATGAAATTGTTTTTCAATTTTCAATTTGTTTTGGCCACCTGTTTAACATCTATGATGCCCTCTTACTATAGAACAAAACACTAAAGAACTAGACGCCAGTCGTTGTTTTCTCTTACGGTAGCCGATTTGCCAGCTTTGCCACCTTATGTCTGCTGTATTTTAAATGATTCTGTAGGGCAGAGCTTGGAATGAATCTTGCAATA
>NW_015309750.1:0-260 GCF_001447785.1 Gekko japonicus
AGCTTAGAGGGAACACTGCTTGAGACTGTAGTGCATGACACCCACCCGCTGGGCTGGGAAATCACACGTTTTGGCTCCACGCAGACCCACAGTGACAAGGAACCAGTGCTTTCTTTTCTGTTTTTATTCACTCACTCTTCCATCGTAGGCAAATTTTTGCAACAGAGCTAGTGATGGTGGAAGCCGCCTGGGAACAATCCAGTTGCAACACCACCCATGGTAAGATCCATGCAGGCCTGTAGCCACAGTGGGGCCTCTCG
>NW_015309751.1:0-260 GCF_001447785.1 Gekko japonicus
AATAGAAATAAGCCCAAAAGTCCTGAATCCCACAACCATAAATTTACTGCAGGAATTCATTTTTCATTACAAATGGTGCTTATTTACTGCAGTACCTAAACTCAGTGTTAGAATTTGAAGAAGTTTTGTTATGCAGTTTGCATCTTTTATAGTAATGCCTATAACACCCAAACCCATAAGCTGGTGCTGCCTAAACATTAAAAATATAACCTTATTTGGCATGGGAGTACAGTTTAATGAAAGAGAAGACACATTAGGGA
>NW_015309752.1:0-260 GCF_001447785.1 Gekko japonicus
TTTGTAATGTTTTGTGAAGACCATGAGTTCTTAACCACTGACTAGTGTGGATCACTACTTAAAGAATGTCTGATTGGGGTCTGGGAGACCCAGGTTCGAGGCCCTACTCTGCCATGGAAGCTTCCTGGGGGACCTTGGGCCAGTCCCACACTTCTCGGCCAAACATACCTCACACAGGGTGATGGTTGTGAGGATAAAGTGGAGGAGAGAATGGTGATGGAAGCCACTTTGGGGTCCCCACTGAGAAGAAAAGCAGGGTA
>NW_015309753.1:0-260 GCF_001447785.1 Gekko japonicus
CCAGACTTGGCTGTGGCTGAAGAGGATGCTGGTAACTGTGTCGGGCCAGACAGCAGCTGAGGAAGACGCCAGGCTCGTCTCCCCCACAAATCTCCCCTTCACTGAGCTATAAGGGAAATTCCCCCCACAGGTATCATGAGTCTTCATTGGTATTTATTATTCTTTCAGAGCACCTGATTTTGGTTCATCTCTGGATGTTCAGATGATCCCACTGTTGACTTACTCAGTTCTAAAAAATCCCAAGAATTGTTGCTTCTGGT
>NW_015309754.1:0-260 GCF_001447785.1 Gekko japonicus
TCAGGTCAGGAAAATGGCACGGGAGGAAGCTGAAGCCTCTTTTCCATGCACACTATGGTCCTGGAGGGAGAACAGGGAATGCCTTCTGAACTGGCTGGCAGCACCTTCCTCTGCACAGAACTTAAATGAAGAGATGCCACTTTCATACAAGACAGGGTGCTGAGTGTGGACCAGGTGAAGATTATTCTGTCCCATGGCAATTGGCTTTTTGTGTATTGCACATTTTTGCTTGATCACCACACCACTGAATGTCTACATGA
>NW_015309755.1:0-260 GCF_001447785.1 Gekko japonicus
CTTGATGGCACTTTACACACACACACACCTGCAGTCTACAGTGATATAATGTAATGTCTTTATATAAAGGAATGATTCTTAATCACATATCAAGGCTTCACTTGCTAATCTTTCAAGTATGTGTCGGTCATGTGCAATAACTTGTGCTAACTTACATTGTAATGACCTGCAGAGTTGACAATTCACTTGTATCAGTTGGCCATGTTGGCATGAAGGTGTGCAATTTTTAGAAAACAAGATGTACAGGTATATCCAGGCCC
>NW_015309756.1:0-260 GCF_001447785.1 Gekko japonicus
CTGCCCGGCACAGGGGCTGCTCTTCCTTTTCCCCTCCAGGTCCTCTTTGGCTTCTCAGATTCCTCCAGGGAAGGTTAAGGCTGGCGAAGGAGGGAGGGGCAGGGTTCATTGACCAGTGGCCAGCACCCCCATAAACTTGGTGGCGAGCATGGGAATTGGGGAGGCAGGGCTGGAGGGCGAGCAGGTGGGAAGGATGCTGGTGGCCACAGGAACTGGTCCTGTGGCAAGACAGGAGGTCTCACTGGGAGGGGAGGGGCCAA
>NW_015309757.1:0-260 GCF_001447785.1 Gekko japonicus
GACTGACCCAAGGTCACCCAGCAAGCCTCTATAGAGAGTGGGATTCAGACCTGGGTTTCCTATATCCTAATTCAGCACTCTAACCATAACACCACTCTGTGGCAGAGGGTTATTTGGGTATTTATTATTTTAAATGGTAATTTTGTAAGCAACCTTGAGCCATGAGGAACAGTGGTTTGTATAGACATATTAATAAATAAGCACCCTCCAACATTTTACACAGGTCAAACGAGCCTATAACAAATGGAAATCAGGTTTTT
>NW_015309758.1:0-260 GCF_001447785.1 Gekko japonicus
GTATGGGGTGGACCCTGCAACCACAGTTTACATGGGTCTTGTGACACGCTTGAAACACAGCACAAGCCAGATCCTCAGCTACAGGCCCTGTTTAAATTTACACAAGCAGGCTGGCCACAACGGAGAACACAAGTAGGCCCTAGTCTGCAGTCATACTGGCCCATGAAAGACGTTATTCTCCAACAGGATGGTCTCCTGATGACAGGTGACCAGATGATCATAACCACCAACATGAGAAAACAGTGTTGCACTTACCTGTA
>NW_015309759.1:0-260 GCF_001447785.1 Gekko japonicus
GCTAAGACAAAAATGCGTGAGTCGGAGGCCAAAAACCTATGAGCTGGCTCACATGAACTTGGCTTAAGAGGGAACACTGCTGAGAGGTAGGTTAGCCTGGGATAGAATGATCCAAACCAAGTGTCTATCACGGCAAAGTGGGGATTGCATTTCTCAGCGGGGGGGGGGGAGAGAAGAAATGTAGATCTTGACAAGGCTGGGTTATCATTAGGGATGATTTTTAGACCAGAGGTGGTCAAACTTGCTTAACATAAGAGCCA
>NW_015309760.1:0-260 GCF_001447785.1 Gekko japonicus
GATGCCAGGGATTAAACCTGGGACCTTCTCCGAGCAAAGTGGAACTTCTTCCCTTGAGTCACAGCCCTCCCCCCATGTTCGCGGGGCTGACGGAAGGCTGGCCACATGGGTGCCTGTCTCAGGTAATGCAAATCCACCGCTTTCTCTTTTGAAGGAGGCACCCAGAAGGAGCAGGCAACCAATTCACACCACGTAAAGCCCTCCTGGGACTCCTTCCCACTGCTAGAAGATAACATAAGATGAGCCCTGTTGGATCAGAC
>NW_015309761.1:0-260 GCF_001447785.1 Gekko japonicus
AAAATGGGTTGCTCCATGATCCTCCACATGTAGTCTGGACTGGCACAGTCTGTTCTAATATCTCAGGCTTCTACCACCATATTCTCTTGCATGTGTGAACCAGACATGCTTATACAATTAGACATCCACAATTACATTTGTGAGCTTGCCACTGGCAAGTATATTTTAAAACCTGCTGGTTGCTTCTGCCTGCCCTGGAACATGGTAGTGTCCGATGCTCTCTCCACTATTGCTGTGAGCAGGGGTCATTTCCTGCAGGA
>NW_015309762.1:0-260 GCF_001447785.1 Gekko japonicus
TCTCTCTCTTCTTCTAGTGCATCACTGTGGATGCCATTTTTCGCCTGCTCGTCAGTTTCTCAACGGTGGGAGACTGGGACTGAGGTCTGCTGTAGGCTGGCAAATGGCAGGCCTGTATGTGGCCGTTCAGGTTTGGGGCGAGATCATTTTGGAGAGTTGCTGCTGTTCAGACCAGAGAATGCTAAGACTGGCTGAGCATAAGGCCGTTTCATACATTGACGATTTAACACTTAGGCTACTGCTTGAAGATTTATTTTTTT
>NW_015309763.1:0-260 GCF_001447785.1 Gekko japonicus
GTCTAATGAGACAAGGCTGAGTTTTGAAATTGATGTCAGGCCTATGACATGTGATCTAATAAGACTCTGTGCACGAACGGTTACAGGATGCGTTTACTTTTGACTGGTGACAGATTGCCACTGTTCTTCTGGATTGGGGTGTGTGGTTTTCTAGTCCCAGGGTGTGACTTCCAAGCATTTACGAGCTTTAGTGATGCGTTTTCATGGCAACGAGTTTCTGTTCAGCTTCCATTGTTGCTATGAATGCAGGGGTGTTCACA
>NW_015309764.1:0-260 GCF_001447785.1 Gekko japonicus
ATTTAACTAGGGCTCTTCTGTACTGAGTTTTTGCACACAAAATATTTTGGAGGTGAAAACTTCAATGGAGCTCCCTGGCATATTTTTTTTTCACAACCTGTTCACCACTTCTCTACAGCTGCTTCTTTCCCCAGTCTGGAGCTTTGGCACAATTTAAAAAAATGTGTGTCTTCATGAGGCAATCTCTGACAATTGGGGATCGATGTGGTGATATTGTTTTTATCATACAGCTAGTTATTGTGATGTCACAAAGACAGGTG
>NW_015309765.1:0-260 GCF_001447785.1 Gekko japonicus
GACTAGATGGACCACTGATCTGGTCCAGCTAGACTGGCTCTTCTGCTGCTATTCTCCCATGAGCCACCTGCAGAAGGCACCTTCCCTGCCTTCCTCTCCCACCTCTAAGCAATTTTCGGCCCTGGGGAAATTTGTTCCTGGGATTGAGGGACCTACATGGACTAATAGCCATGTCAGATGGGAGGCTGCAGAGGGAAGTGGGAGGGGAACAAGACTCCCCTTTCTTCCTCTGCTGTGAGTGGAGTTCCACTCATGGAAGA
>NW_015309766.1:0-260 GCF_001447785.1 Gekko japonicus
GGGAAGAAGCCCCCAGGGAAATCCTCGTACCCCTGAGAGATGCACGACCGTGCCTGCGTGGCGGCTCCTGCCCCAAAGGGAAAAGCGGAACTTGGCACTTGTACTCTTCTGGTCCATGAAACCCCGCTGAGCTTTCCTCTGTCTGTTCCCCCGCGGCGGCCCAGTTAAGAGCAAGCAGCGAGCTATTGGCGGTGGAGGGGGGGGGTCCTCCCACATCCCCCCACCAACGAATGGCAAAAGGACTGTGGAACAAGAATCGG
>NW_015309767.1:0-260 GCF_001447785.1 Gekko japonicus
AAATAAATAAATAAATATTACTGCACATGCTTCTGTTTAGCATCTGTGCAGGTGGTTTCAGCAGGGAGACCCGAGAGCATGATTGACGCAGTTCCAGCTGCTCTGCTCCATCACTGATTCTAGCTTGGCTCCTGGAGTATCCTGCCTCAGATAGCTTTTCAGCCCGCAAGTCTGCCTCCCTCACATGTATGCTGTCCTAGGGACAGCTCAGCCTGTCTCACCATGTCCTCTGGGAGTAGAGTTGCCAACCTCCAGGTGGG
>NW_015309768.1:0-260 GCF_001447785.1 Gekko japonicus
TGAGGGAACAACCAGATGAAACAAAAAAGTCTTCACCTGTAGGTGGAAGACAGAGACAGAGGAAACTCCCTCGGGAGAGAATTCCAGATTTTTGGTGCCACAACTGAGAAGGTCCTTCCTCAGGTTGCTACCCGCCTACTCTCAGAAAGAGGGGGGTATCCGAAGCCTACCAGAAGGTGGCCTTCACTTAGTTTTGTAAAGACATGGAAAGTCCTTCGGATGTGCTGATCCCAGGCCATGCAGAGCTTGAAGGGTCAACA
>NW_015309769.1:0-260 GCF_001447785.1 Gekko japonicus
GGGGGGGGCTCCTGGGGGCAACACCGCCTCCCTAATTTGCCCTGGTCCATCTCTGTTCATGGGTGCCTGATGTGCCTGGTTATTGGATTGGCCTGCCTCAGCCCTGCCCTTGCAGCCTGCAACAAGCTCACAACCATGGAGGGAGAGGCAGCCCAGCCACTCCGGCTGCTGGCATCATGTGACCTGACATCATGTGACCCAGGGTGGCTGGGCTGGGTTCAGCCAGTGCATCCATCTGCCATCTCACCTCTCCCTCCCAT
>NW_015309770.1:0-260 GCF_001447785.1 Gekko japonicus
AGATTGCAGGACAGAAAAGTTAGGAGTACGTTCTACTGCATATATGGATTTCTCATGCATATGTGGGTCGTGGATTGTTCTCTGCAAGGAGAGCAGGATCATGCTACACCCAACTCACTTGTCATGTTATCCATCTCATCATTCACCATTTATTCAGTGTGATTTATGTTGCTCAAACAGAATGGAAGCTAAGTCATTCATGCGGTGTGCAAGCTTGTAGTTCAATGCACTGTAACTATGCATTTTCAGAAAATGCCACA
>NW_015309771.1:0-260 GCF_001447785.1 Gekko japonicus
GCAGATGTTTATCTAAAGTGCATGTTCTAACATTAGCACTTGCGCCCACCAAGAACTAATCCTAATTCATCCAATACCAAAGCATTATCAAGTCTCTCAAAATCATTCTTTGGCAATATTCTTTGGCTAGATGGGGAGCAATCCGAAAAAGGGCTGTGGAACTCCCTTCCCAGGGAAGTTTGTCTGTCTCCCTCTACTGGTTGAAGGTTTAGTTTCATTTGACATACCCCCGTAACAGTTATTGGCCCTCCTCCCTGGTT
>NW_015309772.1:0-260 GCF_001447785.1 Gekko japonicus
TTGAAAACCACGGGTCTAGGCTGTTCTGTCACAATAAGCTTACCTTGGTAACACAGGCAGAGATAGCCCAGACCAAGCCACACCACAGAAGGGAGGGGGCTTCTTTGTTTTGGGGGGGCCCTACTGGTGAGGAAGGCAGCAAACACAGAATGCTGAGAGGCACCTTGCTTCCTACTCACATCCTTTATATTCCACAGTAGTGATAACATCTCTCTATATAATAACTCTGTCTTGGTAGTGGCACTCTCCTGAACATTCCA
>NW_015309773.1:0-260 GCF_001447785.1 Gekko japonicus
GAGACACAGAAAGTTGACCCCCCTGTTCAGAAAACAATCAAATCGAACGGAAAGCAAATCGACATACATGATCTCATATGAGCGCTAGCCTTCAAAACATCTCCCGGCCGTGCATAGCTGCGTGTATTCATTCTGCACATTATTCAAGAAGGGGGGGACGGGGGACGACACACACCAACAGCAGCCCTTTTACACGAATCAAAACGCTGCCAGAACCAACGTCAAGGGTGGTATCCAGAGCGGTGTTCCCTCTAAGCTGA
>NW_015309774.1:0-260 GCF_001447785.1 Gekko japonicus
AATCAATATTTTTAAATATTTCTATACAGCATGATAATTTCAAAAACGGGTTCAGCCTACACAATGGGGGGAAAGAGAATGGAAACGGACTTTTGAGTAAAACAGCAAGGACAAGAAATTCCAAATCATCCTCCGCTCCAAACCACATTGTCACACCTGCCAAATGGCCTCAGGCAGGATACTTCCCAGGGCCATGGAGCTGCCCATATTCCCTTGGTCCAGTGCCCCTTCACAGGGAGAAGAAGAAGAGATTGGATTTA
>NW_015309775.1:0-260 GCF_001447785.1 Gekko japonicus
TTTGTACAAACCTTGAATCAGATCCCCAGTGCATGGCATAAATTTTAGCTAAATGGCCTCTCAGGGTACGTCTGGTGCGCATCTGAATCCGGCCCACTGAGTCAAGACTTGTGGTGATCTAGGCAAAAGGGGGGGGGGGAAGACACATCATTCAAAACAGGACGAAAGGTACAACACATCTGCTTTCACAATTGACACACCTAAGCTGAAAATGACACCGACGTGAACAATTCTGAGCCAGAGACTAAAAATGACAAGAG
>NW_015309776.1:0-260 GCF_001447785.1 Gekko japonicus
CCTGCTGCAGGTTACCCACGGAGACATGCCGTCATAAAGCATCCACATTTTTGCAGCGAATCAGCCATGGAGCATGCTGCTAAAAAAATGTCAACATTCATGGACACACACAAGTGTGCATGCACGCGCATATGTGCTCATGCGCACACATGCATATATGGGCATTTTTTTAAAAAAAGCCTCCCTAGTGGCTGAATGGAAGTGCAGGTTCGCACGCGCTCCCTCGCATTCAGAGATCCGGCCATGCACAACGACTGTGC
>NW_015309777.1:0-260 GCF_001447785.1 Gekko japonicus
CCAAGCCACATGGGGGGTGGGGAGATGGATTTTACCCAAAGTAGTGGCAGCAACAGTAAAAGGTGGCAAAACAGCAGCAAGTCTTGCCCCACAACATGACCGAGACTTCATCACCGATGTGTCTGCCTGTGTTCTTTAAGGGAGGAAAACACTATTGTGCTCATTTGACTTTAGAAGAACTAGCAGGAGGGGAAAGCCCTAAGAATTTTCAGTCCTTATTTTTACATGGTACCTTAAACTGGAATATGTTCATCTCAAAA
>NW_015309778.1:0-260 GCF_001447785.1 Gekko japonicus
CAAGCTGCTCGAGAGGCACATGTTTGACCATCTCATTCGTTCTTCTCAAGGGATGGCTCTACCTGTGATCCTGAAGTCTCACAGTGCAGCTTTCAAAGATAGCAAGGCAAGAGTTGGCAACCCTACTTGTCAGCCTTGCTTGCAATATCATCTATGTTCTAATAGTCCAGTCAGCCAAATTTGAGGAGTCTTAAATCTGGAGATTAGATCGCTGAAGAAAGATCTTTCAAAAAACCTGAAAAATGGCCCAGGTTTGCAAA
>NW_015309779.1:0-260 GCF_001447785.1 Gekko japonicus
TGCTTAGCTTCTGAGGTCTGACAAGATGGGACCATCCGAGTCACACAAACAGTACCTTTCTTGTGAGCAGAAAACTGAAATGATATGGAAGGAGCCAATGCTCAGACCCAACACGCTGCAAGACGAAATCTAGGTTGATCCCCCTCTGAACCTCTCAGCACGAAGAGGATTAATCAGCCAACTCACAAAGCCTCGGAAGCCGTTTTCTTTTACGCCTCCTCCCACCACTGCCGATTAAATACAGCAAAAACAGGCCCTGG
>NW_015309780.1:0-260 GCF_001447785.1 Gekko japonicus
TGGATACGGGACTCATGTGGGACGAGGGCTGTAGCAAGGAGGGGAATTGGGTAAGCAAAAAACAAAGCTAGCTGGAGCCAAGTAGGCTAAGGGTGTCTGTGTGTCGAATGAACAATGGTGAAGCCAACCAACTAATAAAAAGGGTCTCTGTAATGTACCGAGCAGAGATGGCCGCAGCCACGTGGGTCCGGCCAGGTGGTCTAAAACAGAGACGGACCTTCGCCCTAGCGGACAATAGCCACTTCGGATCCTAGGCGCAC
>NW_015309781.1:0-260 GCF_001447785.1 Gekko japonicus
TTTTGGGTGTGGGGCATCGCCCTTGTCGGTCTCCCCCCACCCCGGTGACTACAGGCCTGCTGGCAATAATTATGAAGAGGATTCTCAAGGGGCCACCTCCTTTAAACATAGTTTGGGAAGTCTGAAATAGTCTGCAGACTGTGATTTCAACCAATAGTTTAGCATAATAAGGATCTCTATTTAAGTTGTGATAATATGAGTATCAGTTTCCAATATAAGCAGAGGAGCAGGAGAGCTGAGCTGCATAAAAAGCAGTGATC
>NW_015309782.1:0-260 GCF_001447785.1 Gekko japonicus
TGGATGCTCAGGGTGGAAAATGCTAAAAAGCGAAGACAGGACTGCCCAGTTATTGTGAAATCTGGGGGCGGGGGGCCATGAAGGTAATAGAAGTGATAAACATATACGTAATAATGAATTCAGTTGCTATTGGGCTGTGTGGTAAATGCATGGAAAATATAACTGAAAGCTATTAGTTATTATTAAAGAAAACCCACACTCTTGTATCAACAAATTGGAAATGTCAGACTTTTTCCAGAGCCACTATTTACTAGCTTTTT
>NW_015309783.1:0-260 GCF_001447785.1 Gekko japonicus
CAGTTGTGCGCATGTGCAGTGTGGCAGGGTCTCGTATTCCATGGGATACGGGCATGTCAGCGATCACATGGCCGTCCATGCTGCATGTTTCCCAGTAAATAGTAGTCTTTTTTGCAGGTCTCTTTTAAATCCGCATTTTTGGCCGGAAGCAACGGGTTGGGGGCAGGTGTGCGATGCTTGCCAGATGTTGGCATCTGATTGCACCAGTTTAATCCAGCCTCAACCCGTCTGTCTTGTGGGGCAAATCCTCCCATGTGACC
>NW_015309784.1:0-260 GCF_001447785.1 Gekko japonicus
GTCATCTTGGTTGCCATCTTCTGTACTTTCAACAGCTCTGCAATGTCCTTTTGAGATACAGAACTGCCTACAGTATTCTAAATGAGGGTGTACCATACATCTATATAGGGGCATTGACATACTGGCTGTTTTATTTTCAGTCTTCTTCTTAATGGTCCCCATCATAGAGTTCGTCTTTTTCACTTCTGTGGCACACTGGGTGAACATGTTTGTTGAGGTATCCACTTGGACCCCCAAGGTCTCTTTTCCTCTCAGTCTCA
>NW_015309785.1:0-260 GCF_001447785.1 Gekko japonicus
GCTTTTTCTACAAAAAAAGCCCTGAACCCCACCAAAAATGTCCCACGGATTCAGTGCAACCCTGCATCCTCTTCCCCTGGCAGAGCAGAATTGGAGTATATCTGTCATGAGATTTTACAGCAATTGGAATGCACGTCGTGATGATATTTCAAAGCTGCAAACACTTTGGCCAAACCATAGATTAAAAACCTGGACACCGGAAATCTGTCCCCATGGGCCAGTTCTGTACTAGTGTAGCCAGCCTCATCAGCCCTGAACCT
>NW_015309786.1:0-260 GCF_001447785.1 Gekko japonicus
CTCCTGGAAAGCAATGAGGGCATGAGCCAATGGAGTGGGCTATGCTCGAAGGAGCTCCCGGCAGGCCCAGCTCTGCTCAGCACTCCTGGTATATGCAGCGACACTCCCGCCTTCCCCTCCCTCCTCGCCACCCCACTTCCAGTCCGGCCAGCCTCATAAAGGCAGAGGTTGCCTCTTGCAACCCGGCACCACCAACCTAGTTCCAGGCACAAGAGCTGGCTGAGCTCCTGGCCAGGCAGGATTTTCTACCCCGGGGGTGC
>NW_015309787.1:0-260 GCF_001447785.1 Gekko japonicus
TCGGGCTGGCAGGGAGGGTTCTTGGGGAGGTGTAACAGAGAGATTATCTTGTAGCTTCTTGCTTCTTGCACTGCTCCCAGCCACTTCTCCATTGGGAAATGGGAGAGGGGTAGGGTCTCTGCCAGGCCCTTGTCAAATCCCCAACCATTTAACTCCCTGATTCCAGCCCTCTCCTTTCAATTAATTCCCTGATAATTAAACTGCATATTAACTGATCACCCTTTGTCATATCATTAATTGCTAGAACCTTTTCATATAGT
>NW_015309788.1:0-260 GCF_001447785.1 Gekko japonicus
ATAATGTTTGCACGTTTTGCAGTAATTCTGTTGACCTGTGCGGCACGGGAATCCTATCCAGCTGCGTGCTGTGATGACGCACCAGTGGCACCTCTGCTCAGAGAGCGCATTCCACTTTGCAGCGTGCTGGGGGGGCCTCGCCTGAAACAGCGCTGGCTCTGCCTTTGGTCCCACCTGACCGATAATACAGAGAAGTTGGGCTTTGACCATCCGGTGGCCCAGTCCCCTCTCCTGCCTGGGAGCAGGGAGACGGATTGAGG
>NW_015309789.1:0-260 GCF_001447785.1 Gekko japonicus
GGGGGGGGGGGAAGAGGGGGAGAGAGAGTGTTCAAATATTATGTCACCAAGAGACCTGCAGAGAACCACTAAGCAGTAACATGACAATGTCAAAAATCCCAACGGCGAAAATCACTGAATTTTGAGTAAGAGCACCAGGTTTTTATCAGTCTCTGTCTGCGTGTTTTGGGGCAGAAAGGTTCTTAGCAAAAGTTACAGGCCCATTCTCATAGTGTATATTTAAACCATTTATCTTTAAGACCATGTGGAAATCTTGGCCA
>NW_015309790.1:0-260 GCF_001447785.1 Gekko japonicus
CTTCTGAATTTTGCTGGCAAAATGCTCTCAACAAAAAGCTTGAAACCAACTCTACTTAAATAAAGCTATGCTAAGTCATAAGGCTGTTTTATCATTTCTGGTTTTAGATGGGATTTTTTTGTTTTTACTAATGTTGGTTTGAGTGTTTCTACAGTAGAAAGTGGGATAAAGCTCTCTAAAACATTGTTCTGAACTAGATCTTCTCAATTTATGACATACCAGGTCAACCATATTTAGAGTCCAATGGCACCTCTAAGACC
>NW_015309791.1:0-260 GCF_001447785.1 Gekko japonicus
CCTTCCAGCTCTGTGATTCTGTGATTCCTCTGAGAAAAAGAAACACCACCCTCACCTGACCCGACCCTCTCTGCTCTGCTTATGCAAGATCTCTGCCACTGCTCAGAGTCACCCACTGAATTCATCATGCTTCAGTGATTCAGGGGGTGGTTTCTGAGGACAGCCGTGTTGGTCGGTGGTAGAACAGCTGGATTCTTCAAGTCCAGGGGCACAGGGGAGACCAAGGAGATTCAGGAGTCCAAGCTTCCTCCGTCAGGGGG
>NW_015309792.1:0-260 GCF_001447785.1 Gekko japonicus
ACATTGGTGTCTCTTATGTTCTTATCTAAAGACAATGCTGTCTCTGAACATACGTAGATTCCTTTGCCTCTAGAGTGAGTGACAGCCAGGCTTCAGGCACCAGAGATTAATGGACAGGAATCCCAGTTCAAAAGTAGGCATGAACAGGTGTTTTTAACGCATGGAGAATCTTGTAAAAGCTTCACTGGCTTAAAAGTAAGACCTACTGAACATAGTAGACTTCCCTGTAGACATGGATCAAGATGGGTAGCTGTGTTAGT
>NW_015309793.1:0-260 GCF_001447785.1 Gekko japonicus
CGGCCCGTGTGACCGGGGCCCTAGTTCACTTTACAATACTTCTTCTGTAGGTTCCATTTTCCATCCTGTAGCTGACTCTGAATCCTAAATTAATGCCTGTGGCACGGTGATCCGAGTTCCAGAGGGACTGGTGGTTTTTAGGACTGAAAGTACAAAATCATTTCAGTGGAAAGATGATCCAGGAGAAGCCGGGCTGAAATGTGTCTCCTTTAAGCGACCAGAGAAATGCCACTTCCAGATGATCCCAAGCCCCACAGTCT
>NW_015309794.1:0-260 GCF_001447785.1 Gekko japonicus
AATCTGCAATGAAAGTGCCAGCTGGTTAGTTGCACCAATTAAATCAAGTAAAACTTGAAGTAGTACTTTGAATCCTAAAATGATGGCTCCACTTTGTTTTATGGATTATCACTTCCCAGAAGATGGATGCTTAGACTAAATATGCTTGTGCCGCTCTCAGCACACTCCTAAACAGAACTGCATCCTTCAACATCCATTGAAGTCAACAAGTTTAGAAGGTTAACTCCATTTAGGATGGCACTATTGGACTATTTTTACGC
>NW_015309795.1:0-260 GCF_001447785.1 Gekko japonicus
CTTCTTCATGGCAGAGAACTGCCTCTGCAGTGCCCAGAGTGAAGCCCACGCAGAGCAAAGGTCTCCGATCCACGCTTCAGTGCTCTGTCCTGACCCCAGTTCTTCAAACATTGTCGTTTTGTAGGTGGCGCAAATCGTTAAGCACGAAATGGAAAACGCCGTGAAGCTCTCGGTAAAACTCTCGGTGAAAGTCAAAGTGGGGCCCAGCTGGGGAGATCTGCAGGAGCTGGAGCTATGAACCCCAACGGAAGCCCGAGCCG
>NW_015309796.1:0-260 GCF_001447785.1 Gekko japonicus
AGGCAATTTGAAATGTACTGGGTTCAGACGCTTAGAGTGATCAGCTCATATTTATTAAAGTGGTTTCAGCCCCAGACTAAGACAAATGGCAGGGTCCGAACCCAGCTTATATTCATTCCACACACCACCTCCAATACACACCCCACATCCTCCAATAGGCTATCTACAGGTATTGTTTACCTATTGGGTCTGACTAGGATCCACACCAATCTGTTGGTGCAGTCGAGGATCCTAGCCTTCTATTGTGTTCTGCTCCAAGC
>NW_015309797.1:0-260 GCF_001447785.1 Gekko japonicus
TTAGAATCATAAGATCCATCTCATGGGATACAAATTCTATGCTCTGAAGCATGTTTAAGTGCTGTCCTACAACAGCATCAGTGAAAGGCTTATGGACTCTTTGCTCCATGATTGTTTGCAAGGGGCATGCTCTAGTGGCGCAACTTAGTTTTATCCCTTTAATCTTCACTTCTGTGTGCAACAGCTGCTGTATCTTAGTCATCAAAGAAAATACATTAAAATGTGAGTTACAGATATGAAATGACATTTCTCATTATGCA
>NW_015309798.1:0-260 GCF_001447785.1 Gekko japonicus
ATTTAAATCAAATCCACCCTGCTGGAGGCAGATAATATTCCTAAATGTAAGATAATTGAAGGTGATTGTGCCATTGGCAGATGTGTTGATTGCAGTTACTACTTTTTGTCCTCTTAGAATTCTAATCAGACAGGTAGGTTTTGAGGGTTGTTAAAGTCTTGTTGAGTAACAGAGGTTCTATCATACTTCTTTCAGCTCTAAAAACTGATCTCCAGCCTTAGGTCTGGTTTGGGAATACTCTTACAAGCTGTGGTACTTAA
>NW_015309799.1:0-260 GCF_001447785.1 Gekko japonicus
CTGGCAAAGGTCTCTGTCAGCCACTTGTAAAGTGCAAAAAGCATGCAGTCGCAATTTGTGTTGGGTTTGTGCAGGAAGGGTAGTGGGGACCTAAACCTTCAACCACATTCTCTTTTACTAATTAAAATCAGGTTCCTCTCATGCTTACAGCTGACTCGTGGCGACCCTGTGTAGGGTTTTCAAGTGACATTCAGAGATGGTACCCCATTGCCTTCCTCTACATAGCGACCTTGGAATTTCTTGGTGATCTCCCATCCAAA
>NW_015309800.1:0-260 GCF_001447785.1 Gekko japonicus
CCTGCCCCAAAATAGCCCTGAGTGTCACCATTCTCTTAGTCTCCTTTCAGATCGTGTACATAAATTCACAGACTGAATGCAAACCGCCTGCAGGAGGCACGGGGAAAAAGCTGTTCTCCAGATTCCTTAATTGTCCGTCGGCCGTCTCCAAAGTCAAACAACATCATCATTCACTCACTGCCTGAAGACAGCCTGGAGTTGTTTTGTATCCTAGCTGACAACAAAACATCTTTCTCCCTTTCTGAAGGTGGCCGGGGAAA
>NW_015309801.1:0-260 GCF_001447785.1 Gekko japonicus
GCGTGTGCAAACAAAGAAGCAGAAAATGGCTGGGCTTCCATTTGCGTAGGAAGAAAGCCAAAATGAAATGGGGATTTCTGAGCTGAAACGGTGGGCTTGTAAACCTCATTAGCATCCTTAGATGCCTTCTAGAAGGCAGTTTGAGTGGTCAGTCCAGTAACTGCTGGCTGTCGAGGCACCCTGCAAACCTCTTGGTAGGATCAGCGCAGACAGAGAAGACCATCCATCCAAGAAATGAGACCTCCTGTCCAAGATGACTT
>NW_015309802.1:0-260 GCF_001447785.1 Gekko japonicus
GTAATGCCAAACTTGATTAAGAAGGAAATTACACCACTAAGCACAAGAATGGAGGAGATTGCAATACAGATGGAGGGGATTGCAACACAAATTAAGACAGAAACGGAGGAAATAAAGAAACAGATGTCAGAAAACAAAAAAGAAATCTTAGAGAATAAAAAAGAAATATCGAAGTATGCTAAGACCTCAAATAAGTTAGTAGAAAAGACTCAAGATCTAGATTTAGAAATACAAGAAATAAAAGCAAAAAATGAGAAACT
>NW_015309803.1:0-260 GCF_001447785.1 Gekko japonicus
AACCCAGAGCTGGCAACCCTATTTACAGAATGCCTGTCAAAGTTCAAAAAAGGCCTCTGGGTGCCATGCCAAAAGGTCTTGGTAACCTAGAATTTGCCCAGCTCATTACAGATGATATACCAATGAAATGGAAGACAGGTGGTTGTTGTTATTGTATATTGTAAGTTCCTTCACAGCTGATATTTCACACCAGTAATGGAAATCTCAGACAAGTATGCAGTGTTTCGCAACACAAGGCAACAATTAATGAATGAACAACA
>NW_015309804.1:0-260 GCF_001447785.1 Gekko japonicus
GAATGTAGGACGAAATCGAAATCCTTACGTCAGGAATATCGGCGCGTCGTGAACCACAATGCAAAATCTGGGAGTGAACCCATCTCATGCGCTTACTTTGAGCTTCTTGATCGCATTTTGGCGAATGACCACAGCGTGCTTCCACCGAACCTTAAAAAGAGCTCCAAAGTGCGGTACTACAATCCACGGAAAATCAACAAGGAGAACATTCCCGTAACTGAAACAGATGACCGTTTTGACGAAGAACTTGTGACTATAAA
>NW_015309805.1:0-260 GCF_001447785.1 Gekko japonicus
TGGTAGACTCAGGAGCATCTCCCCTCACACAGGTCCAACTGGTCTACTTTTCTCCAGGGCCAC
This sequence comes from Gekko japonicus, assembly GCF_001447785.1. Lineage (NCBI taxonomy): Eukaryota > Metazoa > Chordata > Lepidosauria > Squamata > Gekkonidae > Gekko > Gekko japonicus. The sequence goes on from NW_015309805.1 coordinate 64, forward strand.
GTGCATACCTTCTAGGAGTACAGGTAACCTGCGGGCACAGTCCTGAAGAGGTGCGGTGGTATTCAGTCTGCATCTAAGGTGCGTATGTGGATCTTGCATAGCAGACGCTATCAGCCATGTTGCATTGTGGGTTCAACACGATGCCAAGAGGAGAGGAGGGAGGTTTCCATGGAGGCTGTCATGATCTGGGCTGTGCA
>NW_015309806.1:0-260 GCF_001447785.1 Gekko japonicus
GACTGAGATGATGCTCAACTGAAGTTTGTTTCTCACTGAATTTAAAATGCGAAGAAGAGGGAGCTGGGGGGGAACTCCTTTGACAGCGGCCTCTTCGGAAGCATTTCGTGAGCTCTAGCACACCCTAGTGATATCGAGCAGTTACGAAAGAGAGCAAGGTATTTCAGGTGGCTCTCCACAAACTAGAGAGTTTTTGACTAGCGTGCAGGATTCCTTATGGGTGGGAAGGAAGTTGATTTGGGCTTTCTTTGTTTCTGGTT
>NW_015309807.1:0-260 GCF_001447785.1 Gekko japonicus
GGAGCAAACCAAATGGCTCGTATCCAGCAATCCCTGGATTCTTAGGGAGCAAACCAAATGGCTTGTATCCAGTACTCCCCATTTATGTGGCTGTTTGTATGAGTCTCACACCTCCAGGGATTACCGTTCTTGGGGTCAAATGGGACTGCTGGGGGGGGATATTGAAAATTTGCATCTGCCAACACCCTCTACTGACCAATTAGAGGATCCAGTCCAGCATGGTGTAGTGGATAAGAGTGGTGTACTCTAATCTGGAGAAC
>NW_015309808.1:0-260 GCF_001447785.1 Gekko japonicus
TCAGCTTAGAGGGAACACTGGTTGCGTGCTAACGGGCTTCCTTTTGGCAGGTCTGCGGTTAGTCAGTCGTCTCCGTTGCCCGCAGGGACACACGTTCTGCCACGTGTCTCCTTCCTTTCTGATTGTGGCAAAACAAAGGTTGAAATGGGTAATTGTCCACGTTTCCCCAAGAGTTTTAAAATGGGGGGGGGTTGTATTTCAGATTTTGTTTCTGCTTGGCGCTGCCACTCCAGCCTTGGCACCTCACCGGCTTTGATCAG
>NW_015309809.1:0-260 GCF_001447785.1 Gekko japonicus
TTATAATCGACATTTAGTAAGGAAATTGGTCTGTAATTCTTTATTTCCAAGCTTTCCGTGTTTGGCTTATGGATTAGTGTGATCAATGCCTCATTCCATGACTGTGGTACTTTTGATGTTTCTAAGATACTCTTTAGAAGATCTTTATATAGTGGAGTTATTTCATTTTCTATTATTAAGTATAATTCTATTGTTAATCCATCCGGGCCTGGTGATTTCTTCTTCTTCTGCTTTTTCAACGCTTCCATTATATCACACAT
>NW_015309810.1:0-260 GCF_001447785.1 Gekko japonicus
GTGTAGCTGCTCCCTCTCTCCCTCCCTCCAATTTTCCTTGTGTACCTTTGCTCTGCACCCTAATGAATTCTTTCCTTGGGAGTGTTGATAGGTATCCTTGGACCATTCATTAACTGTGAGTGCTGGGGTGGGGGGCTTATGTGTTGTTTTCCACTTAGCAGCCAAAGCCATTGCTCACTATTCAATCTGAGTAATTATGAGTAAAAATTAAAGAAACTGTGATACTAAAAATGAGCACTTGTTATGGCTGCAAAGCTAAG
>NW_015309811.1:0-260 GCF_001447785.1 Gekko japonicus
TCCACAGCTTAGAGGGAGCACTGGAGGTGGCTGGAGAAATCTGAGACAACAGAATCCTTGGAGAAATCTGCAGGCTCTCTGTTTTGGAGACATTTAGCAGAAGGGCCAGGGCCCAGGACTGAAAGGAGGCCGGGAAAAGAAGTAGTGCTCCTAGGCGACGGTCCTACAGCCTCAACCTGTGAAACCGTTTTCCCAGCTGTGACTAAACCATCGACAAATGGATCAAATTGCAAGGCCACATCGCCAGCTAGAAGAAGAAG
>NW_015309812.1:0-260 GCF_001447785.1 Gekko japonicus
CGGTGAATTACAGATGCATGCATATCACCCGTGCTAATAATGTCTGGCTGCTTAATTACTTCACTGGAAAGTTGTGATGATATAAGGAACTATGAAAAATCCATCTGGTATTTGTCATGCCCCATTCACACTTGCCAGCAAGAGGGCTTGGGGTCAGACCACACATTGAGAGATAGGAAGAGGATGAAGGCATCTATTGCAGGTTGGACCAGATACAGACCATCACCACACTGAATCACATCCATTGGACTCTCTGATGC
>NW_015309813.1:0-260 GCF_001447785.1 Gekko japonicus
AGGAGGATGCTGGTTTAGGTTTACTGGGGGAGGGGTGGATTTCCTGATATTGAGGACCATTGATTCCTATGAGGAAACAGAGGATATTTCTAGGGCTCTGGAGTGCATGTGTTTAAAGGAAATTACACCACAGTTGCAGAGAACCAAGTCCCTTCACTCTCCTAAAGATCGTCCTCCATATTTAAAGGGGATTGGACAAAAGAGTCCAGGTTTACTGAACAAGGTATCCCCAGCCATCATAGAATCATAGAGTTGGAAGG
>NW_015309814.1:0-260 GCF_001447785.1 Gekko japonicus
TTCCTTCCTCTATAAACAGAAATGCTATTATGTTGGTGAAACTGATGTTGCACTGATGGAATGGCACTTTATGATCCAAGCCACCAGTTCTTAAAAGAACATGAGCACATGGAGGGATTTCCAGTTCCAGTTCAGTGAGATTAAACATTGTAGGCTGTGCTCCATGCAGTTTTCTTTTTGTTTTATTTAGGTTGTGTTAGTTTTGGCTTCAATATCTCTATATTTTGTGTATCTTGTTTCTAATTCCCTCCATTCTCCTT
>NW_015309815.1:0-260 GCF_001447785.1 Gekko japonicus
GTAGAGATTACCAAGATGTAAACCTGAAGGTCCTTCTGGCTATTTGAGGACAAATTCCCATGGGCTTACAAAAACCACAGGTAATGTTCTGCTTAGGCAAGAGGACTTTCCTCCTTCCTACTCCAGCCCTTTGTGCTTCCCAAGCATCTCCTAAGGGCTGTGGGATACAGTGCAATATGGGGACTAACAGGAATCTTAGGCCTCCACTTGAACAAGTGGACCACATTCTGTAAGGGACTCTTTGGATCCAAGCCTTGTTA
>NW_015309816.1:0-260 GCF_001447785.1 Gekko japonicus
GCCTTCCTAGATGTCTAATCGACTTAGCTCAGCTCAGGCTGTTAACTTTCCCCGGTCACCCCAGGATGGCCCTGAGTTATCTCTGCTGCATCGGAGCGTGGCTTCCTTTGGAGCTCTCCGGAGAAACGGTGGTTTCCAAAAAAAGCTTGGAAGGCGGGGAGGAGCGGCTTCGACTAGTCGGGGCTTGACTTGCTCTAGGGGCATTCTGTTTACAGAGGTGAACGGGGCCCAACCCCTGAGCCTGGCAGGAACAAACAGGG
>NW_015309817.1:0-260 GCF_001447785.1 Gekko japonicus
CCTGTGAGGTTGGTTAAGCTGAGAGAGACTGACTGACTGGTCACTCAGTGAGCTTCATGGTAAAGAGGGGATTGGAATACAGGTTTCCCCACTCCTGGTCCAACCAATACACCATGCTGCCTGAGGAAGACCACGCCTCTCACAATAAAGGAATACCAGGCTGGGCATACTTTGCAGAATGCAACTGCCATGGGCCTGACATTGCAAGTGCAGCAGAACTGTGAGGCAGATGGGTCCTCTATAGCTTGTAGCTAACTATC
>NW_015309818.1:0-260 GCF_001447785.1 Gekko japonicus
CCAATTTCTCTCAGTAACTGGTTATTCTGGAATCACTGTTCTGCAATAACTCTTTGTTATATGTGATGGTCTTGTTATATAATGAACATTTTCAGTTATGGACAATCTGTGTATGTGTGATTTGCTAGCATGATTCTTAGACATTGTTTTACTGATAGCTGATCTATTTTATGAAATGGGTTGTGTCAATTCTCTCTGTTAAGATGAATGTTATAAATGGTTTTGTAAATGTCTTTTGTTGAAATTATAATTTCAACTCA
>NW_015309819.1:0-260 GCF_001447785.1 Gekko japonicus
CCCCTCATGAAAGATAGCCAGACCACATTTCCTGCAGGAAGACAGAGGCAAAGGTTTCGCTTGCACACGCTGGAAGGTGAACAGGGCTGCAGAGAAGGGGGGGAAATAGAGGACGATGCAGTCTTTTAAGACAGTGTGCCAAGCAGTACATGCCCTCTAACTCTTCCTAAATAGAAATTTATTTTCCTGCAAGACTTTGGCCATAAATTTGGTTGCCCTTGCAACCAGAAGTGGTGTCCAAACTCTTGGAAGAAGAAGAA
>NW_015309820.1:0-260 GCF_001447785.1 Gekko japonicus
CCCCCCGAAATGACCTCTGCTTCCCTGTAGAGCCCCCGCTATCTCGGAGGCCCCGGCAGCAGCAGCAACAGCAGCAGCAACGTCCGCCTTTCCCTCTGATTCAGGCTTTGCGCTTTCCTTGCAGAGAGCCGAGGACTACGGCCCCGTGGAGGTGATCTCCCACTGGCACCCCAACCTCACCATCAACATTGTGGACGACCACACGCCGTGGGTGAAGGGCAGCGTCCCCCCTCCTCTGGACCAGTGTAAGGACACCCCCC
>NW_015309821.1:0-260 GCF_001447785.1 Gekko japonicus
AACTAGCAACTACCAGCAATCAACCAGTGTAACATGGGTGGGCATGGCTATAACTGGAAGAGAGCTCTGCAGCTAGGGCCTAACTGATGTAAGGCAGTGGTCCTTACGTCACTCACAGTGGCTACAGGGGCTAGGTTATGCAGGTAGGGTTGTCCATGCCTGTGTGGTGGGGGCAGGAAGTGGTCTGTCACAGTTTTGGCACCTGGAAGACTATACTGGCTTCATCATGAGCTTCTCTTCTGTGTAGCTGAGGGATTAGC
>NW_015309822.1:0-260 GCF_001447785.1 Gekko japonicus
TTGATAAAACAATTGGAAAAGCATGTTGGAAATGCAAGCACAGAGAAGGAACTTTTTATCATCTATGGTGGACGTGCAATAAAGCCAAAAAGTATTGGAAAATGATTAAAGAGATGATAGAGGACATAATAGGTAGAAAAATCCCGTTTGAGCCAGAATTTTTTTTATTGAATTTTATTCCTGATAATATCAAAAATAACGAATGCTACTTAGTGATGCATATTATTACAACAGCCAGGATTCTATATGCCAGTAAATGG
>NW_015309823.1:0-260 GCF_001447785.1 Gekko japonicus
AAAAAAATAGCATATAACTATTAATATTAAATTTACAACTAACTTTTTAACATTACCAGATTATGTCTGAACATGTTGTGTTTTTAAGGAAGGAAAGGATCAGCGCTGGAGGCCTTAGTGGTAGGGTTCCCATTCCCCAGGGGAAGGCGGGAGATCCCCTGCTTTTGGGGGGATTTTGCCCCACCCGTAAACAGCAACATCACCATGTGACATTGCCAACAGAATGACATAATGCGGAAGTGACATCATCACATTGGGGA
>NW_015309824.1:0-260 GCF_001447785.1 Gekko japonicus
GATCCCTTCCATGATTCTATGATTCTATGATTGTGTCTATGATCTACACCTGGGAAATTCTGTTGTTCCTCTTTATTTTAAAGTTTTGTAACATCTGCCTGATTAAGGGTTCTTTAGAGCCCCAAAGTGTGCACACCATTTTGTGCCCTTTGGTCTGGCTTCAGTAAAAGGGATTATATATGATTTCGTTTCTTTTTCCCGGATGCAGAACTCTTCCTGCTGTAAAATTTTAATCCTTCTGTGAGCTTCCGAATCCCCCC
>NW_015309825.1:0-260 GCF_001447785.1 Gekko japonicus
AAATTCTGCCAATTACTTTAGAAGTTTGGAACAAGAAGCCAGTTTTGTCTAAAGGAGGTGGGGCTGGCAGGAGATTTTATACAAAGCCCTACAAAACTTGAAGAGTGTTCCTTTACTTTTCCCTTACTCCCCCTTCTTGTAGCTATCTCTCTTTTCACTCACAGTGTAGTGCCTAGTCTGTATACTGATAAAATTGTGAAATCTGAACCAACACAAAGACAGTCATTTCCATAGAAAAGAGCAAGAGTCCAGGGGCATCT
>NW_015309826.1:0-260 GCF_001447785.1 Gekko japonicus
TGCCTTTTCAATCCATCTTTCCCTTTCCTTGTAGTTTTTCTATAGATGAAGTATTTATAATAGACTTTACTACATCTTTGTGGCACTTCCTCCTATAAAAGAAACTATAGGAACAATGCCAGGTTAACTTTACGACACATGCAGTATAAACAAGCTCACTCCCACAGACAGGAAGATTTGACAGCCAGTTGCCCATAGCATACATCTGCTAGGATGGCACTCCTGTAAAGTACAGCTACATCTTGGTGCATGCTCCTTTG
>NW_015309827.1:0-260 GCF_001447785.1 Gekko japonicus
GGAAACACATTGGCAGCTTGCTGACAACAAGGTGAAATCAGGACAGACTGAAAAGATATAACCGATATCCCAGTCTGTTCCTGCCAATTGGTTCTTACTGCTATGCTCTCATGCCACTAGTTTTCCCAGAGATCTTTTGCATGTCACGTAGATCCTGCCAAGTTTCTCCCACAGAGCATGTGAAACTGCCTTATTCTGAACCAGGCCATTGATCCCTCCAGCTCAATATGGTCTATAACAGGGGTGTCAAACATGCAGCC
>NW_015309828.1:0-260 GCF_001447785.1 Gekko japonicus
CATTGTGCTTGATGGGCCCATGGTCTGACTCTGTACAGGGAAGCTTCATGTGTCTGTTTTCAGGGTTTTCACAGTTTAAATAGTCTAATGGCCATGGGTTGTTTCAAGATCAAGTTCATAACTACTGTGGATCTTAGTAAAAACTGGTGTATCTGACCATTTCTTTAGCTTCTTGAGATATGGTTTATGTATGTGACGACTGAGTTTGCTGCTAACCATAAAAACATAACGTAAGAAGAGCCCTACTGGATCAGATGAGT
>NW_015309829.1:0-260 GCF_001447785.1 Gekko japonicus
TTGGACAGCCAGTGGCTCACCAGGGTCTCAGGGTCTTTCGCATCATTTACTGCCTGATCTTTCTACCTGGATATGCCAAGAATTGAATTGGTGACCTTCTGAATATGAAGCTGAAGTTCTGCCACTGAGCCACAGCCCCACCCCCATGGCCCTAGGAAGCTGCTGATTGGGGTGAACCTGTGTGGTAGATAGTGGATCCCTGAAGCTGTTTCAGGTAGCTAAAATGGTGGTGGGGAGGCTTAGTTAACACCCCCCCACAC
>NW_015309830.1:0-260 GCF_001447785.1 Gekko japonicus
TCGCTCCACTGTGCCAAACCCACGCTGGAACAGTAATTCCCCTCTACGTTGCATGCCGCTTTTACTTTCTTTGATTGGCGGGATTTATGGCAGCCTCCGCACTGCGTGCTGGTTTCACTTCCTTTCATCTCTCGGTTTTATGGTACTGTCTGCATAGATTTATGGCCATTCAGGGGTGACTCTGGAGTATTTGAATGCGGTTTTGAGCCACGTCTTTTTCAGTGTGGGTTTAGTAAAAACCAGGGGTCATTTCCTGCAGG
>NW_015309831.1:0-260 GCF_001447785.1 Gekko japonicus
CCATACCTAAGGCAATCTTCTTGTGTGGTATCTGTTTTTTAAAGAATATGAATCCTCCTGCAGTTTTTTCTGCTTGAATCTTTGCCTGTCCTCATATCCCAGCAGCACTTGGTGGCGGGGAAAGATGAAATCACCATGTCTTAATCTTCCATGAGTGGAACAATTAATTCCAAACAACCTGAAGTTGCTATAGTGGTAAAGAAAGGGGAGATAAAGAGGAATAACAAAGGTAAGCCCTGGTCACACGGAGAATTTGCCAC
>NW_015309832.1:0-260 GCF_001447785.1 Gekko japonicus
AAAGGAGATTCTAAGCCACTTTGAGACTCAGCCTCTGCACTCTCATCCCAGCATCCACACAGCTGTCAGGAGGAGAGCAAGCCGGCCACAGAGAAGAAAGAGCAGAAACCACCACTACCACGGCAGCCATTACACCCTTTTGTCGTCCATGGCCAGCAGGCCCTCCCCTGGGTGTCTGATAAGCTCATCTCTCGCCCAGCCTGCTGAAGAAGGCAGAGAAGAACGCACTCCCTTCACTCCACATATCCAGGGCTATTTTT
>NW_015309833.1:0-260 GCF_001447785.1 Gekko japonicus
AAATAAATTTATCCTTCTGTATGAAGTCACATATATCCTGACCATCTTATATGATCACTACCTGTGCTAGCCCTGCTTTGGCTACTCCATCCCATTCTCCATGAATTAGTGCAGGTAAATGCAGAGTTGAAATATGCATAGCATTAGACCCACCAGGTGTTTTTTTTCCTAAACTCAATCTCATCCAGTTCTCCTCCTTATGACATCCCTCATTCTACATGGCTTCTGTCCATTCAGATCCCATAGAGCTGCCAGCCCCA
>NW_015309834.1:0-260 GCF_001447785.1 Gekko japonicus
GATCGTGGAGCTGTCAAAATGGAGTGATTATTCAAATGAACACTTCTGCGCATGCAAGACATTTTTTTTAAGGATGCTGTCCGACCACCCAGTCCATGGTTATTGTGCAGTGAGGTGGGTTCAGGGTGGGAAGTCTGATCCAGACTCTCCGTTACAAAACAAAATGTAGAAATTAGAGGTGGTGCCAGAGCATGTCAAGCCTGTCATCTGACCGCAGCCTATGTCATTATATGCTGTTTTAATGTTGAAATGTTTTAATG
>NW_015309835.1:0-260 GCF_001447785.1 Gekko japonicus
ATGCTTTTGGCAGGAAACTAGTTGTTCTGCGTGTGCGCGAAGCTTTCAGTTCTACGGATTACTGCCTAGGCACATAAGCAAACTGAGAATTTTATTTTTTTTTTTAAAAAACCCGACACATGCTCTTGTGCGCCGGTAATGTAGATGGTGGGGAGCGATGTGACTGCGCTGTGAGCCGGCATAAGGAGGCGAGTGTGATTGTGATTATCCAGATTTTTAAAAAGCGTGTCGGAACCGGACCAGTTTAAACCACTCTCAGC
>NW_015309836.1:0-260 GCF_001447785.1 Gekko japonicus
GAGCTGTTCAGCATGCCATGGAAAAGCCAGAGGAGGATCGATGGAGGTGTGAGCATGCAGATGGGTTCTGTCTTGATGCTGCTCCTTCAGCAGCCCAACATCTTCATCACCCCTCTGCAGTGCCTCACTGCCCTCTACCCGCTGTGGGAAACGTACTGCACTGAGCCCCTTGCCGCCAACCCCTTCAGCACCATCTGCCATTTTCACATATCTCCTCAGCCCAGCGCCACTAAGCATGCCTCCTCAAACTCTGGCTCTGG
>NW_015309837.1:0-260 GCF_001447785.1 Gekko japonicus
TCAGTGTGAAAGGGTTCACTGGAGGTGATGGGCCATAAAACTAAGGTAAGGCCCCTTCCTGTTAAATGTCCGAGTTAGACAAATCCATTAGGTCATCTTTTAATTATCATTAATATTCACTGCCAGTGGTGATCCATCTGGTTCTGGTTCTGTCCTATTTGTAAATAACCTGAGGACTGTGTTATCAATATCATTCTTGACTGCTCCATTTGATTTATATGCTTTTATACCCTGGCTTGTTTCTTTATTATCTTTTTTTT
>NW_015309838.1:0-260 GCF_001447785.1 Gekko japonicus
GCCTTTGACTGGTCAAATAATCAGTGATGTCATAATCAATAATATATAAGGTTATGAAGAATGAAAGCACTTGCAATCATTATTTTCTATTTCAATCGTTGTCTCATTTATTTCTTTTTAAAGAAATCTCATATGCCCAGATGCACAATATCTTATTTTCATGGTGTACAGATTTTTTTCCCAATGTGGCACAAAATGCGCTTAGCAGCATGTAAGAATAAACCATGCCCACTCCTATAATGGGAAGATACATTTGGTTT
>NW_015309839.1:0-260 GCF_001447785.1 Gekko japonicus
TGGGATAGTGATGGGTAACATTCTAAATAAGAATAAAAATTTTGGTAATATGAAGGCTTTAATTAAGTGATATCTATCTATCCATGAGAGATGTAGTTTTTCCCAGCTTCTTATGTCTTGCAGGATTTGTTTGTGGGTCTTGTGGTAGTTATCTGGCAAGAGTCTGTTCAGGTTCGTTGGGATGTTTATGCCTAGATATCTAAAAGATTCGGAGATTATAGCAAAATTATATGTCTTTATCAAGGTGTTTTTGGTTTCTG
>NW_015309840.1:0-260 GCF_001447785.1 Gekko japonicus
CTACTGCTTCAGACCAACATAGCTGCCCATCTGGATCTAGATCTACTTGGTTAGCCTTTTCAGAACAGCCAAGGTCTTTAGATAGACCTTGGTCTAAAACTTATTGGGAATTAATCTTTATAGGGTGCCCGCCATGTTATGTTGGGTTAACGCACGAATGTGTGTTAACATTTGTTCGTGCATTGATACTGCTGTATTATTTTGTCCCTGTTGCGAACCACTTGGAGAACTGAAGTTGAGAGCTACAAATCACAAAGCCT
>NW_015309841.1:0-260 GCF_001447785.1 Gekko japonicus
CTTATGGGAACAAAAAATTGTGCTGTGTGCCCTGTTCCCAAGGGAACCTACAGTCAAACCCATGTGAAGAGCTGCTATAACAGCCTGCCAGTCCAAACCCTGCAGCTGCTGAGGTATTTTTTGAATCGGACTAGGCTGTTGTTTTCTAATGTATCTTTAGCAAAATCAGCCCTTATTGGAGTAGAGGTGATTTTCACAGTAAAGCAACGAGCAGAAAGAATACAACCCTCAGTGAGTTGGACTGGAACACTGTGTCTGGG
>NW_015309842.1:0-260 GCF_001447785.1 Gekko japonicus
AAGCTTTAAAGGTCTCATTAGAGATCAGTTTTGAGGTCACAGATATTAGAAAAACTCACCTGTCTGCTGTCTTTATGACTGTTCAGCTACAGCATTTGAAATGAACGGCATTATACAGGATATATGTGACTTATACCTGCTGTTTATGAAATACCATGTCTTATATAATTTGTTTATTTTATTACATTTATTAATTCAGCATTTATTTTGATGAATGTTCAATAGAGATTTTTCATTTTACTGTGAATAACTTCATTTTA
>NW_015309843.1:0-260 GCF_001447785.1 Gekko japonicus
GCTACTGGTTCTGGTTTCAGTTGCAAAATCAAGGCACACTGGCTGTTTCTTACAAAGAGACTCATGCACTTATATATAGGATGTATGTGCATTCACTGCAATGCATCAACAGGGCTTGAAGTGTTTTCTACAAAGGACCTCGTCTGAACAATGAGGAACTCTGCGCTGAAGCTCTACAAGGCTACGTGCCTTACTTGGGGTTAAATTTCTCCCCCTGCAACTATCCCTGTTCCCAGGGCCGGCTCAAGGTGTTTCTGTGC
>NW_015309844.1:0-260 GCF_001447785.1 Gekko japonicus
AGTGACCTTCATGCTTCAATAATTCTGTATTACAAAACCAGCCATCAAGAGACAGCTGTTTAATGTCATATGCAGGTAATAAACACAAGAAAAGGGGTAAGCAGATCGCGGCATTTGCACCAGATTTGTCTTTATATGTTAACGTCTGCCTTACAAACAAAGAATGGTCATAATGCAGTGGTACAGAATTCCCTCCCATGCTGCACTCCCATTGGCTCCAACGGAATGCAGGGCAGGCTTGCATCATGTTGGAGCTCAGT
>NW_015309845.1:0-260 GCF_001447785.1 Gekko japonicus
GAGGAAGGCGAATGCAAAAGCGGCTCTCCCGCTCTGTATGAAGCTCGTCGCCCCGCAAGAAGGTGGCATTCAAATGGAAACCGGAAGTGTAAATTCTTTCCTCTTCGTCCGATATCTCTAATGCTCTTGTTCTCGCGCAGTCCCGCAGCCACTGCTGCAAGAAAGGTCTCGCTTTACGGCTCCTACTGCTGAAAAGAATCTATTCTCTGGCTTCGGGGAAACGGTAGGTAAATGTTTCGAAGGTGCCGTGCGAGGGGGGG
>NW_015309846.1:0-260 GCF_001447785.1 Gekko japonicus
TTTTTCTACAAAAAGAGCCCTGGACCTTTGTAACACCAGTCCCCAGTGAAGAAGCAGAAGGAACTGGTGGGTGCCTGGGGTGCAGGGACCGCGGAGGGTTCGGTGTCCCACAGCAGTGCCACTAATCCTGCAAACAAAGAGTTGTGCAGGTGTGGCCTGACTCCCCTTTCACTCTCCCTCTCTGGATTAATCCCAGCCCTCATTCAAGCTGAAACAGCTCCTGAACCGGTTGTGTAAGAATTGCACTCAGAGGGTCAGAC
>NW_015309847.1:0-260 GCF_001447785.1 Gekko japonicus
ATGGCATCTGTCTGAGTTCCTGCTTCCCTATAGTGTTTTCAATTTCCATGGGTCAGCTGGTCCCAAGAGAAAGGAAAATGTTTCTGTTCTTTTCAATGAGAAAGTTGGGAGGCCAACTGCACCATCACCTTGCCACCGTCACTTCTACACATGCTCTGACTACAGTTTGGATCCAGACTAGTGTTTTCACAGATAGAAGGATTCCTGTCCACAGATAGATTTTGTTTGCCTCTCTCTCCACTGCTTCAGCCCAAAATGAC
>NW_015309848.1:0-260 GCF_001447785.1 Gekko japonicus
GCAGCCAGGGAGTCTCTGGGTTCAAATCCAGCACCCTGGGTGCTCTGCTGCAGTCTCCCACTCTTCAGGGCACCCCAGCCTTGCTTTGCGGAGGAGCCATTTCTGGCCACAAAGGAGCAGTTTCTCCAGGAGATGCAAGCGACGGCTCGGGGTTGCAGCAACAGGCCAGGACTTCCTGAGCGGCCTTAAGCAACGGAGTGAACGGGCCGGGTCTCCCCACCCTGAAGTAACGGGAGAGACTGAATCATAGAATGTTACGA
>NW_015309849.1:0-260 GCF_001447785.1 Gekko japonicus
TTTTGCAGCTTTGCTTTTACAACCTCCCTTCCAGCCCGCTTTATGCTACATTCCTCAGCTGCGAAGGTTATTTCATAGCCTGCCCGGTCTAACGCCAGTACTCCCAAGAGATTACTCTCTAATGAGGGAACGCAAAGCACGTTTTGGAATGTGTGCTTTAGAACAGGAAAAGTCAGTTCACCCACACAGGTCACCTTTGCAGTTCTGCCATCAGCCAAAGTAACATGCTTCTGTGGAGAACTCTGCTTGTTCTCTAACAA
>NW_015309850.1:0-260 GCF_001447785.1 Gekko japonicus
CACCCTTCTTATCCTACAAACTACAAACAGTATCCATGGAAGTGGGAAGCTGAAAGCCAAGGATTTATAAGCCCAGCATAGTTTTACTGGCCATTTCCATCACGAGGAATAATATTCCAGACCCCGAGGGAAAACACCAGTTCTCAGCCAAGAAGGTAGTCACAGGTGAGAAGCCAAGTCGGTCTGCAGTCGGAGAGCGAGATTTGAGTCCAGCCACACCTTAAAAACCAGCAAGATTTCCAGGGTAGAAGCTTTTGAGA
>NW_015309851.1:0-260 GCF_001447785.1 Gekko japonicus
CACCACAAAACTCTATATAAATAACTCAGCAAATAACAAACTACATTTAGCCCATTTCCCTGAACTCGATGGCTGTCTGATCCAAGGGCACAGGGCTAAAAAGAGCCCTTTGGGCTGCAGAGGCACAGGTCCAAGAGCCCTTGGGATTGTTCCGAACGGCTCATGTCTCCGTCTACACACAAGCTTTTTGAAGTCCTTGAAGCAGGACAGGGAGATCAAATCCTGACGGAAACATTGCAGCTGTTATAATTTTGCCCCTG
>NW_015309852.1:0-260 GCF_001447785.1 Gekko japonicus
CTACATTACTCAAGGTTCTTCTCTTGTTTTCCCTCATACAGGGAGACTGGCCAGGTCTCTCTTCACTTAATTACTTTCTTCCCATTCAGAGTTCATCACTTCTTCATTGGCAAAGGTGGAACAAGAACCAAGAAATCTGATGGTGTTACTACCATCATATGAGCAACAAAGACAAGAAATTGATGAATTTTCTTTATGTTAAAAAGATACACAGTATACCTTGTTAACTAACAGTGTTCATGCATAGTGACTTGCAAGTG
>NW_015309853.1:0-260 GCF_001447785.1 Gekko japonicus
AAAGAGCCGAGTGTCACCATTTTGAAGACACTGCTAAGCACTTCCCTTTCCATGGATTGGCTGTAAGAAGAGCTTTTTCATGGAGGTTCTGCCTGCAGTCAGCATGCTGTTTCCCTTTTAAGTTGGAGCAAAGGAGGGTTTTCTTTGCCCTGGCGTAAAAGGGGAAACCCCGGGAGCCCACGAGCCATGCTCAGACAGAGTGCAGCATCACGTGGAAGCTCCCCGAGAAAGATGGCCCAGGTTGTGTTCCACTTGGGGGG
>NW_015309854.1:0-260 GCF_001447785.1 Gekko japonicus
AAAAAACCGAGAATCAGCTATAAAATCTTGTGTAAACCTCCTAGTTCTGGAGGATTCAATGTTCCTGATATTTTTAATTACTATAAAGCAACCCAGATATGCTCTACTATCTCTGCTATGCATCCAGCAGAAACTAATAGTTGGAACATTATAGCACAGGAATTTACTCCACAACATTTTTTACATGAAACCGTTTGGAACCGTCGTACTGAGAGACCGAACTCCATTAAGTTAAACCCATTTTTATCGAGCAATTTAAA
>NW_015309855.1:0-260 GCF_001447785.1 Gekko japonicus
TGAGCTCTCCCTCCACACACACTACTGTAAAGATAACAGGAGAAAGTAAATAAAGCACTTTGAACACACAAAAATTATTATTCACTGGTTTTAATCCCACGGGGATGCAGCAACAGCCATACCTCCCAGATAGGTCTAGCTAGGAGACAGTAACGGGCCCAAGATCATCCCGTGACGTTCACAAACCTGCAAGGACTTGGAGCCCAGGGCTCTCCCAAGTCAACACTCTGTCACCTATATCACAGCAGAGGTAGTTTAGG
>NW_015309856.1:0-260 GCF_001447785.1 Gekko japonicus
GTCTGCTCAACATTATCTTGGGCAATTTGTCAGTGCGGAGATAAGCCCAAACGTACTCCCCACAGACAGGGTGTGCTTCATCTTCCTTCCTGCATTATGACCTCTTTGGCGCCTTCCCTGCCCTTGCTGTTCACTATTAGGAATGGCTATCCTAAGCAGAGAGTTTTAGCATTTCCTGATCCCTCCACTCCTGCGGAAAAGCTCTGGCGTATTCTTCTCTCCACTGTACGACTTATTTGCTCCCCTTCCCTTAAAAAAAA
>NW_015309857.1:0-260 GCF_001447785.1 Gekko japonicus
CTGAAACGGCGCGTCTGAACGCACCCATTTTGCAGTGGGTTTTCATGACGTGTACAATACAGCTAAAGATAAGGGTCCGGAGGAGGAGGATTGCTCGGATGCAGTGGCACAGACAAAGAGGTCTCCGATAAAAACCTGAATTGCACTGATGCTCCCCCTTACTGCAGGGTTCCCCAGGCTATGATAATGAGCATTTGCAAACATGGAAATGACTAAAACTTCTAAGTGTAACTGACCCAGTAACTGAGACAGTTTACTGT
>NW_015309858.1:0-260 GCF_001447785.1 Gekko japonicus
TGTTTTTTAATGTTGAAGGCTTTTGCATGATTTGTAATCATCAGCTATATGAGGTGTACACACACTTTTCTAGGGAGAGAAGTGGGGAAATCCCTGTTCTTTATATTAGGGCAGCTAAACCAAAAATCTTGTATATTGGGTTAAAAGTATGAAGGATGACAATATTGTACTTTGAGCCACAGTAAACATTTTTATATGGATCTCAATAAGCAATACCCCTATTAGTAGGAGAGTGAACAATGTATACATTTTTCCTCAAA
>NW_015309859.1:0-260 GCF_001447785.1 Gekko japonicus
CATCCATGTACTAACCAGGGCCGACCCTATTGAGCGTCCACAATCTGATAATACTGGGCTAGCTTGGGGCCACCGTCTGCTACCTCTGCATGCCACCACTCAGTTGAGCAGCAGAAGGAAAATGGGAGAGGGACAAAGGGGGTGTGGGAACACGGTCAGGCGTGGTGACATCACTTCTGACCCGACCTGGAAGTGACATCATCGCATTGGGTGCCGCTCTGGCACCCACATGTCTAGGGCTGCCAGGTCTGGGTTGGGAA
>NW_015309860.1:0-260 GCF_001447785.1 Gekko japonicus
GCTTAAGCTGCCTGCGCCACCGCTCCCTATAGATTTGCTGTCTGTTTTCCTTGGTTTTGCAAATGACTTTTAAATGTTTTAGACCTTTAATTTTCATAGTTATTGCAGCTATTGGGATTGGATGACTCCATAGGCATAAAATAACTAACCCTTGTCAAAGCTTCAATTAGTAGTAGAATTTGGACATGTTGCTAGAAAACATTTCTGTCGTGTGGCAGGTCAGGTAGGCATAGATCCATCCAGAACCACACAACAGAGTC
>NW_015309861.1:0-260 GCF_001447785.1 Gekko japonicus
AAGCCTGATCCCAACAACTAGGAATTCAGTTGTGGATAATAAGAAACGGCTTGTTGTGACCCTAACAGACACCAACCTGCTGCAGTCCTTTTGTGTCTTGCCCAAAGTGGAACGGATTGATATCACTGACGGCCTAGAGAATCTTAAAAGAAAATTTGAAGCTGAGTACTAAGAATCAGGCAAGCCATGGTCAGGGAAGGTCAGTTCACCCTGTTCCTGCAGAAAAGAATTCTAACAATGAATTGTTAGAACTGGAAATC
>NW_015309862.1:0-260 GCF_001447785.1 Gekko japonicus
GAAATTCTTTTGTAAGATAACTGCTACTTGGAAATCCTGGAAATCTTGTTGTTCTTCTGCTGAGACTGGACATGAAATCTTGCTATTTCCACCACACACCAACCCAGCTACCCACCTGGTTTGGATCCAAAGATCTGCCCACGGTATTCCATGCCATGCACCAAGATGTCCCTGTGTTTCTTCCTGCAGTGACTCCTCATGGTCCCTAGCAAGGCATTCCGGATAGTTAGGGGACCCTCTGAAAGAGCCTGCAATAGCTG
>NW_015309863.1:0-260 GCF_001447785.1 Gekko japonicus
ATAAATCCAAACTACTACTACTCTTCTTCAACTGCACTGCCTTCATCCATTAAATCAGCCAGGGAGGCTCTGAGCATCTTTTGTTTCAAAGCCACACTTTGAAGAGATTCAGGTGCATTGTTGTCAGTGGTAATTCTACTGTTATGGAATCATCTCCTCAAGCAGGCATCTCAGGTTGAGCCTTTGGGCTGGATCCTATGTAGCATCAATGGAAGGCACCAGCAGAGATGGATCTTCCCCCCACCCTTCCCCTGGAAGGC
>NW_015309864.1:0-260 GCF_001447785.1 Gekko japonicus
CTGGAGGCCAGATCTGTACTACATCTACTGAACCCTCCCCTTTTGGTTTTGAAAGTGTGGATCCTTAGAATTCCTCTCTAAATAGAGCCTTGTGGCAACCCTCTCGGTCATGATTTCCGACACTGCTCCTTACACTCCTTGCAGTATAGACAAAGGGTGCCAGGAAAACCAGGCCCTGTTTGTAGAACAAATTAAGGGCTAAACTGCTTGATGTCAAATGGTCCATTTATGAATTTCTTGTTGGGTTCTTTAAAAAAGTT
>NW_015309865.1:0-260 GCF_001447785.1 Gekko japonicus
CTCCTTACCCATCTTGGGGGAGATCTTCTATTTCAACCTTATTGGAAAGGCCATGGCACTCCAGGGAAATAGTGATGGCTTTAACTCCTCTGGAAAGCTGGAGAAGGAAAAACAGAAGCGAGCGAGCGGCTCTGAAGAGGGCCACTGAGGCGTCGGGCTCCCAGTCTTCGGAGATCGACGGAGGCGCTAAGCGCACCAAAAGCTCTCTTCCCGCGCAGACAGCGGTTGCCTTTTTGAATGAGGGAAATGGCCAGCTGAGC
>NW_015309866.1:0-260 GCF_001447785.1 Gekko japonicus
TTTTTTAATGGTAATGGATATGTCAATATAATAATGGAAAACTGACATATCAATTACATATTTAAAAAACAAAACAAAAACAAAAATAGCTTCCTGATTGCAAGCGGAGGGGGAAATGGCTACCGTGGACTGGGACAGAGAAAATGCAGGAAAACCTGACATGAGAAAGTTCTGCTGCCCCTGAATTAGCAGCTATAGCACCAATGGGGAAAGAACAGGACAGCACTGCTATGTAGAAATGCCCATAATTAACTTGAGTC
>NW_015309867.1:0-260 GCF_001447785.1 Gekko japonicus
AAATATGTCAAAATAAGACTGAGAATGAAATAAGCCTCGGCCTGGAACTGAACTGGGTCTGGGAACTGAACAGACTTGCGTCCCAATAAACACACATCGCCTCCCAATGACCATCAGCTCATAATCCAAAGAAACCTGAATGCATACAATTATGCCTCGAATAGTTTCTTCCTAGCCCCGAGCAGCTATCCAGGATTTTATTGCATTCACGGTGTATGCTAATGCTTGAAATGTAATGGGGCAATGAGGTCCCCCCCCCC
>NW_015309868.1:0-260 GCF_001447785.1 Gekko japonicus
GGCCATGATCTATCCCCATGCGAACTGAAAACTATGTATTAAAAAGTTGATTTAAAACATTTTGCCTACATATAAAGCTATGTTAAGGTTAACATCTAGCCATTTTTAGAGTGCGAATTACTCTTCCAAAATTGTAAATTTTACAGATAAATGTGTGATAGAATGACCAGATGTCATTTCTTTTTGAGTCCTGTCCACTGAAATGTTCAAGTTCTGTTTCTTTCCAGTAAAATTGGCTGAAATGTTTGTTTGTTTGTTTG
>NW_015309869.1:0-260 GCF_001447785.1 Gekko japonicus
GTGTTTTGAGGCTATTTTGGCTCTGGTGTGTTACTTTCAAAGGGAATGTGGAAGGAAAATATTAAAGATGACAAGATATTGTTTCAGACGGCAGCACTCTCAACAGGTACAATACATAGACATCCATAACCTCTACCCCAGCAACAGGGATTCTGACATAATTGGAGCTAGCCATTTTCAAACAAACACTGGACCTTGTGCGAGGTATCAGTACAATAAAGTGACAGTAGTTAGAAATCAACCCTGACTGTTTCCTGGAA
>NW_015309870.1:0-260 GCF_001447785.1 Gekko japonicus
TCCAGATTACAATCCGGCTGAGGTCTCAACCTTACAAGTCAATGGTAATGACACAACAGTTGTCAGGTCAGGTGGGTGTCGGGGAAACTTTCTGGGAGCAAAGAGAGGCCGGCGCTGCTGGCAAAGCAGTGACAACACTTCGGGTGCACACTGGAAACAATGTCATGACACTGCCGGTGACGTGGGGGGTGCTCTGGTATTTGGGCGAAAGGTCTATGGTAGAAGCAATTGTTGCCATAGAGTTGTTGCCCAAATGCCAG
>NW_015309871.1:0-260 GCF_001447785.1 Gekko japonicus
AAAAAAAATCTTGTTCTTGGGTCCAGAATTACAGCAAGTATATCTCTTGGGCCACTGCGTTTTGGATGAGAAGGTGAACCAAGTCTATAAGCTGCTGTGATGACTAGGGTAATGTTTTCTTCTAGGGAGAGTTCTCTCGCTAACCATTTTGCTATGAATATGGCTAATTCAACATTTATTTTAATTCCCCTGTAAAGCCTCTAAATTTGAGGTTTGTATGATGGCTTGTGGTTTCAAGTAATAAAATAAGGTCTTTCATG
>NW_015309872.1:0-260 GCF_001447785.1 Gekko japonicus
AGGTTGTTCTGGCACACACTTGTATTTCATGTGGATACCTTTGCCCTGTCCTGTTAAGGAGAACAGACAAAAAATCAAGGCATCTTGACCCATACAGTACCTTGAAGAAGGTTTAGTGTTAATACGGCCCTGGTTTTTTCCCTTTCTTGCCAACTGACTGAGAAAATACAAGGTAACCATCTTCCTGGTTTTGAAATTCATTCTGTGTTTGAGGAGGCCTGACCTAGTGTTTAATAGGGGTGTGCAAAGAAATAACATTC
>NW_015309873.1:0-260 GCF_001447785.1 Gekko japonicus
ACCCCTGCTCTAGAGAGACCTATTTTTTTTAGTCCCACTCTTCTCACAATAAGGTTGACTGGGAAGAAGTGGCAAATCTCAGCAAAAACGTGATTAGAACTGAATTACACTTCTCTACCTTACTGGAACATTGCCTAGTGGCAGTTCCAGAACTAGGTGAATGTTCTAGCCAGTATTTACTTCATACATTATATATTTTCATTGTCTTGCTTCAAGTCCAATGTATAGTTTATCTATCTATATATCTAATCTCCAACAGA
>NW_015309874.1:0-260 GCF_001447785.1 Gekko japonicus
TTAGCATGTATAGTATTTTTATCTAGTGAAATGCTTAATATTTTGCTCGGGCAACTACCATGCCAGTTTTGAAACTCTTCATATGGAAGATTCCCCTCCCCCCCGATCTTTTGAATCCAAGAGGCTGTCTTGCAGTTGGAACTAGACTGTATGTCTATTTTGGAATTTTCAGACGACCGTAACCTTTTATTGAGGTAACTTTGAGTTTTTGTTAAATGGAAACTTTATTTCAGGGTGAAAGTACTTTCACAGAAGAAGAG
>NW_015309875.1:0-260 GCF_001447785.1 Gekko japonicus
TTTTCATCTTTTGCCTGTTTCTTATCAAATCATCTCTTCCAATACTGGCCACATTATCGTCTTCACATTCACGAGTTTCTCGAAGCCCAGTGATATAAACGAAGGAGTAAACGGCATTTGGCCAAATAGAAACCACCTTCCCTTTCAGCAGTTGCTGCAAAAGACTTGACCATTTTAAAATTCTGTCCTAGGCAGCTCCCTATAACCTCCTAGGGGTATTTCTCACCTTGGCCAGATACATTCCTTCCTCTTATACCTGT
>NW_015309876.1:0-260 GCF_001447785.1 Gekko japonicus
TCAAAATCTGGGGATAGCTCTACCGATTGCTATGAAGCTAGTGGAGAAAACAAATCAACGAAGTGTCAGACTCCATGCATGTTGGAAGATCATGCTGAAAGGACATTGAGGTACTTGGTTCTTTTTCAGGATTAAGGCTTGTGTATCTAATTTGAAGTGCTTGTACTCTAATGTACTCCTCTGACAAGATGCCAAATAGTCTCAAGAAGTTTTTATTAAATGACTTGAGGGCAGGGTCAAAAATCATTTTCTTTTACATA
>NW_015309877.1:0-260 GCF_001447785.1 Gekko japonicus
GTATTTTGGGAGAGGGAGAAAAATTTCTTATCCTTTAATCAAAGCTTTGATTGTGGGCAGTTGGGGTTAAATGAACCTATAGGACAGGCAAGAATGGAGGATGTGGCATTCTTCAGCCCAAAAGGCAGTTGCCTCAGAGCCTCCCCCTCATCCCGTGGCCACCACAGCTCCTCCAGGTTATTTTATTTTATTGCTACTACTAAACACATTTTCAGAATGGCCATACCTGGTCAGCAAGCTGCCTAGAGCTTCAGAATGTT
>NW_015309878.1:0-260 GCF_001447785.1 Gekko japonicus
GAACATTTGTCCTCTGTGTTTATGGAGCCCAGTGCTGGTGGGCTGCATCGCAGTCCTTGCGCTAGCGCAGGGTTGCAGGAGCAGAAGTCTTCTGTAGTCACTGGCTGCTGTCTGGCTTGGCCTGCTTAGGCTCAAGGTTTCCCTTGGCCACAGTCCATAGTGCAGCAACGAGGCACTTCACATAGGACCACAGTTCTGTCCAGTGCCCTGGAAATGCCCTGGCACACACTCCTTCATAGTCCAGTAAAGCAGTGATTATT
>NW_015309879.1:0-260 GCF_001447785.1 Gekko japonicus
AAGAGCATTTTATGGGAAGCCTCCAAAGCGGTGGTCAGAGGTAAATGTGTTGCACTTCTGACACACTGTAAAAAAGAGAAAAGGAAAATTCGATTACAACTTATCCAAGACATTCAGGCTTTAGAACAACAACACAAACTCACCTGCTGCCCTAAAATATATAAGCAATTGCAGAACGCCAGAAAACAATTGGAGGCGGTAGATTCCTTAAATATTCAGAAATCGGACTTTCACATCCATCAACTTACAACAAATAACAA
>NW_015309880.1:0-260 GCF_001447785.1 Gekko japonicus
CTGCTTAGCTTCCAAGATCTGGTGAGATTCGGCTAGCCTTGGATATTCAGGTCAGGGCAGCCTGAATACCACAGAAGGGTATTTCTGACCCAAAATTGTCTGCAAAATGTTTCTCTCGGCTGTCATTCATCCACTACCTATAGGCAGGTAGCTGTTCACTTGTCAAAAATGTTACTACCTCACTGAGATACTGACAAATGCCTTTCTGAAAGGAATTAGCTTAGGAAAACATGACAGTTCGGTACAGATACCCCCCCCCC
>NW_015309881.1:0-260 GCF_001447785.1 Gekko japonicus
TTTTTTTAAAAAACAACAACAACAGTAAAACATGTCAGAAGATCCAGTTGTGGGTTTCACACATAATATCTAATCTGACACTAGTTTGACCCTGTGGTGATAAACTTCTGTCTGGGTTGTACCACTTCATATAGCTGATGCAGGCTCAGATGATTAAATGTTTCTCTACACAAAAGAATTCCCTCCACATAACAACAGATATCAGGAAGAAGTTATGTTACGCTATTTTTTTTAGCCTTGCTGTTCTATAAGCAGGCTTT
>NW_015309882.1:0-260 GCF_001447785.1 Gekko japonicus
ATTTGTTTTGTTATTAGGCCTTGTCTCAAGGTTCTTGGTTACTTGGTCCTCCTGAGCTGAAGTTCTTTTTCTCCCCTCTTTGTTTTGGTTTTCCCCCATGCCTGCATCTCTGTTTAATAGTGAATGGTCAGTTTTAGGATGATATCAAAATTATGCTTTTCTTTTCTTTTTCAGACACGAGTGAGTGCTCTAAATGCACAGCTGAATATTTTCCAAACAAAAACCAGGACGTCTGTATTCCCAAGCACATCACCTTCTTG
>NW_015309883.1:0-260 GCF_001447785.1 Gekko japonicus
TGGCATCTCTTATGTTCTTATGAAGTGACCAACCTGTCACTTGCAAGCCACACACCAGGGAGAATTTATGCAGTGCCATTGTTGGATTAAGGTCCAGGAGAAACAGGCTGAAAGTCCTTGATTGCCTGTTGGATGACCTTGCGCCAGTCTCCCCCCCGCACTGTTGCACCTACCTCACAGGGTTGTTGGGATTATACACTGGGAGAAAGGAGAGCCACGTGTGTCACCCTGAGTGTCACACAGTGGCCAAAACCCAGGTG
>NW_015309884.1:0-260 GCF_001447785.1 Gekko japonicus
GGATCCCAGTCACTGTACCAGTCAAGCATACGGCAGGATGCGCATAACCTTTCCCCTCCTGTTTCCCCTCCTTGGTCCATCTTCCATGTGTCATCCTTGGTATCCGGCTGGGTGGGTATGGAAACCCAAAATGGCACCCAATGGTTTGAAAGATGGCCTCACGAGGCTTTTGATCCCATTTTGGGTTGGCACAGCAACTCGACAGGCATCGAGGTATGCAACTCCCGTTGTGCCACAGAGCTCGTCTGCAGAATTCAGTG
>NW_015309885.1:0-260 GCF_001447785.1 Gekko japonicus
TTGTACAGGACTAGCAGCGCAGGCTAGAATCGACTCTCCTCCTCAGGAGCAAATGCAGAATACGTTATGCAAAACAGATTAATTTGCATAATCCCATTCGGTGCAGAATTTATTTTATTTTGTTTTGTTTTTTACTTTTAGCATAGATTAGACACAACCCTAGAAACATGAAGTGGGAAGACGGGAAACCAAGGAGCACCAGAAGTCCCATTTTTACTCTTGATTACAGGCCTCTTCTTGTAGAAAAAGCCCAGCAGGAA
>NW_015309886.1:0-260 GCF_001447785.1 Gekko japonicus
ATCTGGAGGGAAAAGAGGTCTTTCAGCTTTGGTCTTTTTGCAAGTTGGTCTTTTGCAATTTTGTCTTTCATCAGTAGCCAGGGGGTTTGGCTTCTAAGGGAGAAGACATTTGGGAGTCAGGCAATAGTCAGAAAAGTACTACAGAAAGAAAAAGAGAAACCCCATCATCTAAATATATTAAAATTGCTCTGATGGAGAACTTCAGATTCTCAGGAAAGCTAAAGAACAACCTTATACAGACCATTGGTGTGCAAAAAAAA
>NW_015309887.1:0-260 GCF_001447785.1 Gekko japonicus
TCATTTTCCTTTTTAAAATTATTCTTCTGGGACACTGCCTCCCCCACGACCTGCCTGGCAGCCCTCGTTCTGCCACGCAAGTTTGATGTAGGCACAGAGCAACACAATTAATAGGGTACACTGACTTCATGGCAACAGACCAGAATTTGTTTTCACAGGTGATGCCCTTGGGAATAGCATGTGGGAACTGCCAGCAACGTAAGGCCTCTTCTGCACCCTGCAAGAGACAAACAGCAGCAGTGATGCAGGGGAAAGAGCCG
>NW_015309888.1:0-260 GCF_001447785.1 Gekko japonicus
TGGCGAGGGGTTGTATAAAACAGTTACAAACACTGTTTTAAAAAAATCTACAACTGATTTAACAATTTAAATCATTTTCTACTGACTGGAGCAGCGACAGCAAGGAGGGAGTAGAGTAAAACTCATCTGGGCTGTGTGAGAACAGGCATGCACAAATAGCCAACAAATGCAATTAAGTAAACTGGCAGATAGCCATAAACAGTGTAAGAAAGAGTCCATCGAAAAACTGGTTCCTTTCATGCTACTGGTGAACAGGACGT
>NW_015309889.1:0-260 GCF_001447785.1 Gekko japonicus
TATTATGTATTGAGGGTTTTGAGACTTGTGTGTTTGGTTTTCATTTGTTTGTGACTGCATGCTGCCTGGCATGGAAGGGTGGGATAAATCCAAATAAATAGATGAATAAAATGATTACTTTAAAAATCCCTTGAGCTTGATCCTTCTCCAAAAATGCTAATAACAGGTCAATTATCACAGAAGGAAGAAGGGAAACATTTGCAAAACATGCTGCATGGACAAGGAGATAATAAATTAAGAAACAATAATATTTATTTATT
>NW_015309890.1:0-260 GCF_001447785.1 Gekko japonicus
CATACCCACTCCCCACAGATAAATGCTGTAAAGATGCTTGCAGTATATTTCTTCAGGTCATACCTAAACTAGACTGCAAGTAATTTAACATAAAATTTATCATCATAAGAAGATCCAGAATAGTCCACTGTATTTATTGTAAGGTATGCCAGTTAATCTAGATAAACTACCCAACTCTATATGTGTGTATAGAATTCCAACCTTAATTGCTGAGACTTAAAAGAACTGTTTTAGCAGAACGATTAATCAGAGGACCCACA
>NW_015309891.1:0-260 GCF_001447785.1 Gekko japonicus
ACTGTATCCCACTGATTTTCCTCATCCCCTTCCTCGCCCCCTTCCTGATTACTCTTAAGTAAATTTTCCAGACTGACCAGATTGGTTGATATCATATTTAATTGTTGGAAGATGGCTATAACCGTCTCAGCTGTAAGAAGACACTGGTCACCAATCAAATTAAGTCCACTTTTGGAACTCCTGTTTTCTCTTAGAGTTGTAGAATTGAGAGGGCTTGAATTCAAAATAGGTTCCTGATGGGAAATAGCAGTCTCTCCCAC
>NW_015309892.1:0-260 GCF_001447785.1 Gekko japonicus
TTTGTAACTATAGCAGCGCAGATGACACTGTTTTACAATATGCCACAACAGATTGTTCCTTTGTCACTGTTGGTTTTTTGTTGGGTTTTTTTAAATTCCTTGGCAAACTTTCTCATTAGTAAACAAATCAAGCACAGAACTACTAAAACGGCCCACAAAATCCTACATTTGCGGGAGGGGAGGCTGATAACAATCAGTCTCTAGGTCCACTTTGGCCACAACCGTTTCTCTCAAGGCCCAGGGTTTAGCTAACTTTTCCT
>NW_015309893.1:0-260 GCF_001447785.1 Gekko japonicus
CATCATCTGTCCATTGTATATTATAACATTACTGGCTGCTCCTTGATGCTCCTGAGATTGGGCTCCCTTTGTGCCACCCAGTCCTTGGCTGCATGTTGCGTTGGCCTTCCTTTGTGGCAGCACTTTCTCCTCCTCTTCTGGGAAAGCAGCCATTGCTGCTTGCTCACTGGGAAAGGAGGATAAGCAAATGCATATGGCTGTTAGGAGCAGGTGCTACTGCCCAGAAGGAGGGAGGAGGTCAGGGCTGCTCTTTTGCCAGC
>NW_015309894.1:0-260 GCF_001447785.1 Gekko japonicus
TGGAGCCCTGGATGGGGCGGGGGCACCGCACTGCACTCTGCCTCATGTCTGTCTGTCTTGAGCCCCGGAAGCCAAAGGCGAGAGTGAGGGGCAGTCCTGCCTTGGCCAGGCGATCCCGACGGCTGCCGCCGGGGCGGGGGCAGAGGCCACGCCGCTTTTGCTCAGTCAGTCGGGTGCTCCTGGTCTAGCCTGCCTCGCAGGACCGTGGCCGAGAGGGCCGATGTGCTCAGAAGCAGTGTCCCCTCTAAGCCGAGTGAGTG
>NW_015309895.1:0-260 GCF_001447785.1 Gekko japonicus
CTTTAGTTGGGCCTGAGCAAATAAAGGCCACAGACTGAGAGAGCACTGTAAACGTTTTTATTCAAATAAAGCTTGAAGTTTGTTTAAAGATAAAGAGGGCTTTTTAATGAAGGTAGTAAGAAGAAGAAGATTTGAAACAAGGTACCCTAGCTTAGTTGACAAACTAAAGAAAATTGTAGCCCAGAACAGTGGAGTACCTCACTGTTATTATTATGCCATCAGTAATTATGATGATTTTCCTCATGGACCCTAATGTTATT
>NW_015309896.1:0-260 GCF_001447785.1 Gekko japonicus
TTCACTTCTACCAACCTGCCAGCTGGGTGGTAGCAATACTGATATTGTTGGTGGCAGAGATGATGGGCGTTCCAAACACTTTCTATCAAAATAACACAAGAAAACCCATGAAGCGCTAAGCAGTGCAGTTCAGTTTGTTCTGCAGTTTTGCCCCTCTCTGCCTCTGAATCCTTTCTGGTTGTTTTGTTTTCCCCAAAAGCTCCAGGTTGTAAGTTCATTTTCCTGTTGAGTGGCTTACAGAAGAACCCCCCCCCCCCACC
>NW_015309897.1:0-260 GCF_001447785.1 Gekko japonicus
CTGCAATCCTGAGAGCTGGTTATGCTGCAATCCTGAGAACACTTTCATGGGAGCAAGCCCAACTGAATAGAATGGGGCTTACTTCAGAGCAGACACTACTTAGGTTTGCTCCCTTAATGTTTCTCGGGATGTCAGTCCAAGGGTGCTTCTCTGAACTGCTTGAAGGAAATGCAGGAGACAAAGAGAATAACCCATAGAGTTAAAAATAGTAAAAACCCTAATGAGAGACAATAGAAGAGAAGAAGAAGAGATTTGATTTA
>NW_015309898.1:0-260 GCF_001447785.1 Gekko japonicus
CACTTTCTAAAAACACTCGGCAGACACCAGAGAAGTTGTCGCCGGAACCCCTGCTTAGTGGACTTTGGATCATGCTCATCAGCTTCTGTGACATATATCTTGTTTCTTTGCTTCCGGATTTAAATTGCGGCCTTATTGGGTAAGGACTGTGCTCTCTTTGTACTTCGTTGAGCACGTAGTCCTCAGTCAGGGAAAATATGTGTTGAGCAGAAATGGTACGCCGCTTGATTTGTTTGGGGAGGGGCTGTGGCCCAGTGGCA
>NW_015309899.1:0-260 GCF_001447785.1 Gekko japonicus
AAAAAGTTATTTTAATGCTATTGGGCTTCCCACCTGGGTTTTGACGCTGGAAGCACTCCGGCGACCACCCCTCCCAAGAGCCCCCAGGAGACAACCACCCCCCAGGAGACACCCTACCTGTCCTCTCTCCCACCCCCGCCGGTCCGCCCAGGAGGCAAGGGGGGAAGAGGGGCTCCCTGGGGAGCTCAGCGTGCGTGCCCCCGGCGGGCCGTGCAGATGAGTCTGAGAGAGGCTCAGACAGCTTCCTGACTGGATTGGGA
>NW_015309900.1:0-260 GCF_001447785.1 Gekko japonicus
AATCTGGTGTTTTGGCTTGAGAACGTCTTTGAGCGTGTACAGTTGGTTTTCCAAATGGGACAAAAAGGAAAGCTTCTGAAATGCCGAGAACAAGATTTGAGCCCTGTGGCACCTTAAGACCACCTGTCCTGTCCAGCGTGAGCAACGCTTTCCAGGTGTGAAAGAGCTCAAATCGTCTTTGTTGAACTTCACATGCATTCAGTAGATAATTTACTCACAATCAAGCGGATTGCTGGATAGAGAAGTTACATCTTTGTGAT
>NW_015309901.1:0-260 GCF_001447785.1 Gekko japonicus
ACCCATTGGAATCGAAAATAAGTCTCAATATAATTCCGGACCTCCTTTCCAATGTTTATTGGGTATAATAAGGTTTTTGACTGATTAACTCTAAGCCCTGAGATCATTGCAAACTCTGCTAATAAAGTTTTGATTGCTGGAAGTGATGACTGAGGATGAGAAACATAAAGAACAAAGTCGTCTGCGAATAAGCTAATCTTGTACTTAGTGTTATTAATCATAATACCTGAAATTTCATCTGCTTGCCTAATTTTATTTGC
>NW_015309902.1:0-260 GCF_001447785.1 Gekko japonicus
GGTGCCATTGGACTCAAACTTTGTTCAGTAATAATAACAATAATGCAATGTTTGTTTTGGTCATGATATTCTTTTTCTATGCCCCCTCAGCTTTGTGGACCCTTGTTACAGCTCTGCTTCTCAAAAATTTGCAGGCAAGATACAGTTATGTCCAATAATGTGGGGGGAAGTGTGTAACATTGTTGAGGGGGTTATAAATGCAGCATGTGTCGTTTTCCTTCTTTCTCTCCTCCAGAGTACTTTACTACATTGTTCTTGCC
>NW_015309903.1:0-260 GCF_001447785.1 Gekko japonicus
AAAAAAAAATCCCATTGATCATATTCTGCATTCCAGAAGGAAAATGTAGAATATGAACCTCTTTGTGACCATAAGCGAGTCTTGGCCATTAAAAGTTAGTTTTGCCATCCTCTGTGGGCAGAAGCCCTGGATCAATTCCCCTCCTCCATGACATGTAGGAAAACATCCTCCATGTCCTGATGCAACAGTAGTTTGCAGTTCCTTCCCCCTCTCCCTCCATTCCAAGGCACCACATTTTGGAGCCAGTTTGGTGTAGTGGT
>NW_015309904.1:0-260 GCF_001447785.1 Gekko japonicus
CACCACATCTCTAAGCATCCAATGAGGTTTAATAACATTTGACCATATGCCATAACCAAAATTACATGTTTTCATAATGGTTGAAAACTATGCTTACAGAGCACAAGACAGAAGCCAATGGAAAAGTCTCACAAATCTGGGATGAATTATATACAACCCCAACTCAACAGTGATTTATATTAAAAAAAGTTATAGTTTTGACTTAAATACTTTAGCTATATGCACACGCACAATTATCTCTCTATATAATAATTCTGTTT
>NW_015309905.1:0-260 GCF_001447785.1 Gekko japonicus
CTGTTTGAGAACTATACCAGTAGAGAGATCAAATAAATAGACTGGGCAAGAAATATAGGATGAAATCTGCAGGCGACAGAGAGCTGATTCTTATAGATGTGGGAAAAATATGTTTGCTTTTTAATATAGACTTTTTGTATATCCAGACTAAATGGAAACAATTGACTGTTGATAAGTCTGAATGAAATATAACCAAGATTATGAGGGTTTAAGTCTGTAAAATTAATTGGAAATTATGAGGTTTAGACGGTGTATAAAAA
>NW_015309906.1:0-260 GCF_001447785.1 Gekko japonicus
AATGTTCCCTTACAAGAACAGTTCCGGTTTACCCATTGTGTGGAATGATAGGAGTCTGGGACCTTTCTCGATCTCCTTAGGCATGCCTATCTGCTAGGAGAGGGGGGCCGTCGCAGAGAAGGCTCTGTTACGGGCAGCTGTTGATCTTAACCCATTTGCAAGGTGGCACTTTCATAAGGTTTTGTGAACACCTTTTATTAACAGGGCCCATAATAATCACCGATGAGTTCAAAAGCTTATTTTGTGTTTTTGTGGGGGGG
>NW_015309907.1:0-260 GCF_001447785.1 Gekko japonicus
GTTCTGTCTTTGCCAGTTGCCACTGATAACCATTAACACACAAGCGTATTTAAAAAAAAAAAAATTAGCAGTAGTTGCTGGATCAGGTGGCAGGGAGTTCCCACAGTGCTTCTGCCTCATTGACAAACTCCTTGTCTCTCTTCCTCATGGCAGTGAGGTCCAGTACGTGGTACTGCAGAACGTGGCCACCATGTCAATTAAGCGTAGGGTGAGTGTCTGTGTCCTTTTTCCCCTAATGGGAGGGAGTCTGTTTGTTTGGA
>NW_015309908.1:0-260 GCF_001447785.1 Gekko japonicus
CCACACACTTTTCAGCCATCATTACCTGGATAAAAGTAATGTCCCACATGGTGAAAGATCATCTGTGTTTCAATGTCCCTGAACCCACTTTATGTCCCCACAAGAATACAGAAGGTGAATGTGTACTTATAATTCCACTTAGGAAGGTAATATCTGAGGACATTATAATGTTTGAGTGCCACCATCCAGAATTTTCAGAAGAATTTCCAGCCTGCATATAATATATAATTTGCTGTTTCTTTGAACATTTCATTATAAAC
>NW_015309909.1:0-260 GCF_001447785.1 Gekko japonicus
GATAGTTTAATAAAGTCATGTGAGGCTCATGTAATTATATCTGTAATAAAATAGCCACATCCTAACCCCCCTGAATCTCTTAAATCTGGGTTGTGCTGAGACTATATTTTCTTTTCAATTTTTTTAGAAATTGCATTGTCTCTTTAAATGCAGGGCAGGTAGGAGAAGGGATGACATGGATGCTTTTTAATTCATAATCTAATTTACATATGCTAATATGTTTGGTATAATTGTGATTCTGGTTTATTTAATCTGTTCAA
>NW_015309910.1:0-260 GCF_001447785.1 Gekko japonicus
CTGGGACTGCTTTACCAAGGAGAACAGTGCGGGTAGGGGAAAGGATACTTTAACCCTTTCCTTCCCTCACATGCTCTCATGCCAGGAAAAAAACTACCTCTGAGGTGTTTTCGCCTCTGCTTAAGGGCACCTGCCAGTTCACACCAAGAGGGGGGAAAGCAGCTTAGGCTTTTTCCAGTGGTACACAAAGAGGGGAAAGTTAAGTTCCCTTTTCTCCCCACACCATTTGCCTCCCTGATAAAGCATTCCCTGCATCTGCA
>NW_015309911.1:0-260 GCF_001447785.1 Gekko japonicus
TAATCCATAGGGTCATCATGAGTCAGAAGTGACTTAAGGGCACATAACACACAAACACACACACACACGGGTTATTACCATGGCTTGTGATATTTTTCTTATTATTTCAAGAAGTTGTTTAAAATGAATAAGGTACCTGTGTTAGCAAATGGTTTCTATGAGACTGTATCTTATTGTATCAGGTTCAGAGTCGGTATGATATAGCGGTTAGAGAGTTCAGACTAGGATCTGCAGGGCTTCCTTCCTTCCTTCCTTCCTTC
>NW_015309912.1:0-260 GCF_001447785.1 Gekko japonicus
AAATGTGTTGTCTCAGAGGGAAAAGGCAGGACCATTTCCAAGGCTGTTCTGGCATTGGCCACCCCTACTCCCCCTCCCTCTGTCCTAGAAGCAGGAATTATTGAGGCCAGGCTTGGCAGCAACCACCCAGTAACTCACCACCACATGATTTGCACAACTCACCCAGGCCCAGCGGTAACCACCTATTATGGAGAGGCAGATACAGAGGAAAGTGAGGTGCCCATGCAAGTCCTTGTGGATTTTCAGCTTGTCAACATAAG
>NW_015309913.1:0-260 GCF_001447785.1 Gekko japonicus
CTATCCAAGCCAGGGCACAAATACAGGTCAGGATGAATATGGTAATAAATTTGCTTCGAAAAGCAGATGATAATTTTGTTGAGAACAAGTATGCTATCCTCCAGCCATGTCTGTTCCTGGTTATATCACATCACAACTTCAATTTCAAAGAGAAATGGCAATGTTAAGGAGAGTTCCTTGGTAGTTGCATGTGGTAGGATAAAGTAGTAGGGTGCAGTGTTCCCTCTTAGATGTGGTAGTGTGAGCTAGCTCACAGTTTT
>NW_015309914.1:0-260 GCF_001447785.1 Gekko japonicus
CACAGCTCCATTCCAGTGATAAGAACAGAGCACTTGCATATATGGACATACATATGCGAATCTGCCTTTTACCAAGTTGCTCTATTGGTTCCTCTAGCTCAATAGCATCATCAGTGACCGGCAGCAGCTCTCTGGAAGAGGAAGTCCTTTCTCAACGCCTGCTGCTCAAGGTCCTTTAACTGGAGAAGACAGTGATCTGCATCTGCAGTGAACAGAAAAAGAAATTAAGACGGGAACAGTTTAATACATACTAATACATA
>NW_015309915.1:0-260 GCF_001447785.1 Gekko japonicus
GAAATAGCAAGCATGCGTGGGAGAATCACTTGAGCAGCTGCTTTTCCTGCTTCAGTGCCACAGCTGAAGAGGGAGCAGCACATTTCCCATGGAAAGATACCACAGCCTTTACTGGCATACGTTACCCACACCTCTCACTGCCAAAGAGATGCATAATTTTCCTCTTCACTCATTAGACTGGAGAACTAAACTCCTAAGTCACTCACATGATCACTGTATTCTTGCCACTCCCTGAAGCTGTCTTGACTATTATTTTAATG
>NW_015309916.1:0-260 GCF_001447785.1 Gekko japonicus
AACAAAAGCGTCCGGAGGGACCCTTTGCTAGTCTGGATTCTTTAGCAGATGTTCCATCTCGTTTGTCAACCTCCCATGATGAGGAGATCCTGTCACTATCAAGTATCATGTGCTTGTAGGGGAAAGAAGCTGTTAAGAGCCCAGCACGTTTGTGGCCAGAGATTCCTCCCCTGCTTAGGATCTCCCAACAGGAAAGTGGGCTGTGGACTTTGTGCTGCAAAAGACGAGTAGTGGGTCCTCTCCTCAACTGCACCATGGGC
>NW_015309917.1:0-260 GCF_001447785.1 Gekko japonicus
TCTTTTTCTCCAGTGTATTTATTCTGCAGTCCAGAATAGATACACAGGGCTCTGCACTGCCTTCTTGTGCCTCCCAGTTTGAACCGGGCAGCATGATAAGGCAGCCCAGCTGGGCTTGCTGTGTGCGCAGGGAGCCGATGGCGCCTGGCAGGCACAGCTCCGCACTGCCTTCTCATGCCACCCCATTCAAACCAGGTGCCAGGAGAAGGCAGCCCAGCAGGGAGTCGTTTGTTTACAAGTGGCATGAGACTAGTGATGGT
>NW_015309918.1:0-260 GCF_001447785.1 Gekko japonicus
TCTGAACGGCCTCCCAGAATCCCACCTTCTGCTCTGACGAGTCAAGACAAGGCTTTGCCTTATGGCCAAGGATAGTTAAAAAACGAACAGGTTGTGTGCCTGACACAAAACATTCAAGGCTGCTAACAGAAATGTATTTCTTTAAAAAACCAAGACAAAAACATGCATAACAGAACAATCCAGAGAAGGGAGTGTTTAAGAACCAGTGGGAAAGCCACCAAGTGAAGATATAATCTGTGTGAGATTAAAAATCCGGATGA
>NW_015309919.1:0-260 GCF_001447785.1 Gekko japonicus
TAATAGACGCTTATGTGCAGAAATGAGTCATTGAAGCTCTTAATGGCACAGAGGTACATAAGATCCCATTAAACCTCCATTAAAGGGACAAGGCAGTTTTCTCCAGGCAGCTGACAACCCTAACAGGATCTCCCCAGTTCTAGTCTAGCAGCTGCTTGGCTCTGTCCTTCTGAGATCACAGGTAGGCTCTGGGCTTGCCAAGGCTGATGGGCCTGGGCAGTGAGGAGGCAACAGCATTCTGTCCAACAGTACTGCAATGA
>NW_015309920.1:0-260 GCF_001447785.1 Gekko japonicus
CACATGGAAACTTATACCCAGAATTAAACATTTTTCTAAATCCATAAAAAGATTTCTTCAGTATTTCCCTATGGTGCCAGAACTCAAGGTCACGCAGCTTTTACCCAGAATTAGACTTCGTTGGTCTCAAAGTTGCACCTGGACTCAAACTCTGTCCGGCTGCTTCGTTTATCATCTGCCTTCCTC
The DNA here is from genome assembly GCF_001447785.1 of Gekko japonicus. Classification (NCBI taxonomy): domain Eukaryota; kingdom Metazoa; phylum Chordata; class Lepidosauria; order Squamata; family Gekkonidae; genus Gekko; species Gekko japonicus. The sequence goes on from NW_015309920.1 coordinate 187, forward strand.
CCCCCTGAGGAACCAAAGCCGCTTAGGCTGGAATCCAAGTCGTAGGAGGAGAGGCTGAAAGAGCTGGGTCTGTT
>NW_015309921.1:0-260 GCF_001447785.1 Gekko japonicus
CATGGTTTATCCCCCAGCAGATGGGCTGGGGTGGGGGTTCATTGGGTGGTAGGTGGGTTGCCCGATGCTTGGATCCATGCTGCACCAATACTCCTGTTTGCTTGTATTTAATACATTAGTTGTGGCCATGTTTTTACCAAAGAATGGCTGTTTGTGTGTTTATTCCTTCCAACCTCTCACCCTTTATTCTTTCTTGAACCCCACAAACTGAGCTAATCCCCTACCCCCAATCCCCCAACACTGCTCAGTTCTGCCCACAT
>NW_015309922.1:0-260 GCF_001447785.1 Gekko japonicus
TTCTGTTATGGTCTACATGACTGTGCTTTCTTGATCCTGTGCATTAGTCTGGGAGAGGAGGAAGTTTCATAGATTGGACCTTTGGGTGATTACAGTGGCCCCACTCCATGAGTCTGCCTTCTGTTTGTTCCTATGACTGTGAGATTAAGGGATTGGTCACTGAATTCGAGACCGTTTTACTTCTAAAAATCATTGATACTGGCAGAAACTCAAAAGGTAGAGGGTATAATATCTTCTAACAGGGAAAATTGGAATCTGCA
>NW_015309923.1:0-260 GCF_001447785.1 Gekko japonicus
GTGCCAGAATAATAATCAAATTGTCAAATTTGATTACTCATGAATGTTAGAGATACTTCAGATTTGGAGGATTTACCAAATTTGCGGTTTCCGTGGTCCAGGTTGGAATAGTTAAATCCTGATTGTACATCCTTATATGACAAAAAATGTCCTAGTTAGCATTTGTTCTCCAACCCATGATTTTATTTTTTATATAGACATCTTGGTAACGAGAGGACATATGAGCACTACTGTTGAGAAAGAGACTGCTATTTTCTGTT
>NW_015309924.1:0-260 GCF_001447785.1 Gekko japonicus
TTGGTCTCCTTTGAACTGGAGGTTTCTTTATCAATTCATAGTGATTAGTATATCATAGCAAAACTGAGGCAGAAGAGGATTGTGTCCATGATGAAGAGCATCAACAGGCGGTCTACTTAAAGATAAGCTGTTCCTGTAAATATCTTGCAGACTGTAGGTAAGAAGTGAAGTAACAGCAGCAGTACATACTGCCCAGTACCATTGGGTATGCAATCACTGAGAGGGCTGGCAAAAGAACAAGTTGGTGGGGGAAGGATTCA
>NW_015309925.1:0-260 GCF_001447785.1 Gekko japonicus
AAAAGTTGCACTGGGGCTGACGGGACTGGTGGGGGAAGAGAGAGAGCCAAGCTCCAGCTGCTTCCGGGAAAGCCTGAGCTGTGGCCGCAGCTGAAAGGGTTAATGGGTGCATCTCTCCCTCCCTTAGAGGCATATGTTTGCTTGAAACAACTTTGCCGATGCCACGCTCAGGAGAAAGGAAGTCTGGGAAAGCTACCCTCCCTCGGGATGAGAACTGAAAGGAAATACAAGAGATAAGAGCAGGAAGAGAAGAATGGAGT
>NW_015309926.1:0-260 GCF_001447785.1 Gekko japonicus
ATTGTGTGAGCGTGACTTTGTGAACTTGCGGTATGCATGTGCAGTAGCGGAGAATGACACTTTCACAACCCCAGTCACCCTACCCCTGCGCGAGGAGGAGCGGAGTGGAGGCACAGCCCTAGAAAAGACGTAGGATCACCAGCTCTGGGTTTGGAAATTCCTGGAGATTTTAGGGGTGGAGCCTGGAAAGGGCGGGGTTCAGGAGGGACCTCAGTAGAGTATAATGCCTTCGAGTTCACCTTCCAAAGGAGCCATTTTCT
>NW_015309927.1:0-260 GCF_001447785.1 Gekko japonicus
GAGGTTTCCCATCATCTGCTAGCTCATTCTTTTAGCTGAAGATGCCCGGGATGGAAACTGGGACCTTCTGCATGGAACGCAGTTGCTCTGCTGCTGAGCCAGCAAGCTCTCCTTAGCCATCTGCATCACTTTATGTTTGCCACTGTTGAATTTTGATTCCTTGTGGACAGCAGGTATCTGAAGTAAGTTTTAGCCGTACCCAGCATTTGCCAACCACCCTAGGTCTGTACCAACTGAGTAAGGACAATGCCCTCTCTCAC
>NW_015309928.1:0-260 GCF_001447785.1 Gekko japonicus
CCCTAACAAATTAAGCAAATTGGATTTTTTTTGTTCCATTTGGTAATGAAGGCATACCCCTAAAGCAGAACTACCGTATAGCATCAGGCATTGATGGGATGCAACATCTTACAGGAAGAAGTTTACTCATGGAACCCTAGAATCACCTGTACAAAATGGCAGTACCCTTCAACCACGGTAAGATGTAGTTCACTGCAGCTAGAGGAAGTCTAAATTGCGGAGAGAGAGAATAAAATCAAAGACAAAGGGAACATGAGTGT
>NW_015309929.1:0-260 GCF_001447785.1 Gekko japonicus
CAACAGATGAACATCCAGCATAATAAATTATGCTTCATACTAAATTAGACTGTTGGCCCATTGGGTTTGTAGTTGTCTTCTCTGACTGGCAGCAACTCATCAGGGTCTCAGACAAAAAAAACTTTCTTACCACCAGAAACTGATGCCAGTGGAGATGCCAGATGCTGAGACTTGGGCCTTGCCCATACAGAGCGTGAGCCCTCCCATTGTGATGTAGCCCCAGTGTCCCTATTATCACCGCAGACTGTGACAGCAGCCAT
>NW_015309930.1:0-260 GCF_001447785.1 Gekko japonicus
AGGGTGCCGCAGGGGCCAGGCACACTCCAGCGCCCCCACCCCCCCGCGCGGAAGGTTTTAGTTGAGGCGTGGAGCAGAGCCAACTGCGTGTGTCCAGAAAAAAGCGAGAGGGTGGAGGGATCTGCCGGGCGGGCTGTGTTTCTCCCCGGGAGGGACCCGCCGTTTTACATAACCAGAGTGCAGCATCTCTCTCCTACAGGGACTCTTAGCCTTTCCAGAGGGGTAGCCGTGTGAATCGGTTGCAGGCAAAGAATGAATCC
>NW_015309931.1:0-260 GCF_001447785.1 Gekko japonicus
GGTTTAGCTTTGCCGGACTTACATTTGTACTATGCTGCGACTAACATTGCAAATGTTATAAAATTGTACCACGCAACAGCAACTCCACAATGGAGTAAAATAGAACACCATAACTATACTAACACTTTCATTAGAGAATTAATGTGGTGTCATAGTAGTAAAGAAGCCCTCAATAAAATTTCTAATCCTTTTTTAAAAACCAATGTCAAACTATGGTTTCAATATAAAACAAAACTTTCTTCTATATATTCTAAAGTAAG
>NW_015309932.1:0-260 GCF_001447785.1 Gekko japonicus
AGCTTTGGGGGGAATCAAAGGCCACTACTGGTAAGCTCAATTGTTGACCACTGTGGTTACTTAAAAGCTACCATAAGAAGCTGCCTGTTCCTTTAGCTAGAAAAATTAATCACTCTGGTGCAAGGGTGTTCACCAAAGCAGCCAACGATGTGTAGAGTGTCATTATAGGATTTGGGAGGACCAGGTCCAAACCCCCACTTTATCATGAAAGCTTGCTGGGTTGTTGTGAGGGGGGAAATGAAGGAAGATAGAATGATGTT
>NW_015309933.1:0-260 GCF_001447785.1 Gekko japonicus
GATGTGGGCTCTGGGAAACTGCAGCTTCCCAACTTTTAGTGGGCATACCTGAGATCTTTCTGGAAAATCCAGAAAGTGCATGAATCGAGTAGGACGCTGAGCAGATGCTTCACAAAGGTCCCCTCTGGTCTGTGAGCCAAGGCAGTGCAGAACAGCTGAGGGGGGTGCAGGCAACGACTCTCCAAAATCTTGGGGGAGACATGGCGTAATATCCTTTTCAGCTACTAGGAGAACAGCGCCAGTGAGAGAGAACTGGTGTA
>NW_015309934.1:0-260 GCF_001447785.1 Gekko japonicus
TAACCACTACACCAAACTGGCATTTCTCAAAGAGCTGGAATATGGAAATTTTAATATTATAGTAAGGGTTTTAAGTATGTTCCCTTATACTGAATTTAAATAATGATTTTAAAATATTAAAGCTGTTTATAGCTTTTGTTTACTTTTTTGTAAAATGTACGGTGTTTTACTTTTACACAGTTTGGGGGGGGGGGTCTACTTTCTTGCTGCAAACTCCCCTGAGACTTTCGGCTAGCAGGGTAACAATCAGAAATGATCAG
>NW_015309935.1:0-260 GCF_001447785.1 Gekko japonicus
CTTCAGCTAGAGCTGGGTACTTTGGGGGTGTTTAAATCAGGGACGACAGTTCAGAAGAGCAGCAGTGGCTCACAGATCAGAAGGCCTGAGGTCAAGAAGTACAACACGCATGGCATTAGCCACTTGCCTGAAGAGGGCTGCAAGTGTCCTGACGGAGAGGTAACCAGCAGTACCTCTTCCTTTCCCCTTTCAGGACAATCCTATGCAGGGCTATTCCAGTCCAAGCCCACTGAAATCAACAGACTGGAGTAATTCTGCAT
>NW_015309936.1:0-260 GCF_001447785.1 Gekko japonicus
CCACAGCTTAGAGGGAACATTGCAGTTGCAGCTCAGTTTTCAAGCATCCCTGTTAGCGAAAATTGTACCTTCGTTTCTTCACAGGTTAGCTCATCCCCATGAACATTCCCTGCTGTCACTCCCATGGTTATGGAATTCATTACAACTCGAGAGTCTCCAGATTTGAGGGCTGGATCTCTTTTCTTTTTTAAGCAAGCTATCCAAAGGTGATGGGTTTATATTCTCCCTGCTGCTAAAATAATGCTGATATCTGTGTACTT
>NW_015309937.1:0-260 GCF_001447785.1 Gekko japonicus
CAAACCATTAAGAAGGACTACACAATCAACGGTGTCACACACTTATGGTATCACTTGTCCTAAAAGCAGAAAGGGTTTCGGCCGGAAGAAGATGTTATACAGAAAAATCTCTGCTCCCCTCTCTGCCCTGCTGTGTTTATTTACTTCACTTATATCCCACTTTCCTCCACGGTGGGGGTCCAATGCGGCTTACGTCATTCTCCTCTCCTCTACCTATCCTCCACTCCCATCTCCTTCTCCACTCCCTGCTCCAGTTTACT
>NW_015309938.1:0-260 GCF_001447785.1 Gekko japonicus
GCATCTAAATTCAAGTACTTTGTAAAATGGCTGAATGAGAGACACTCGTCCATTAAATTTACTGCACAGTTCAATCAGTCCATCATTAACTTTCTGGACACTTCAGTATTCAAAACAGAATCTAGGAAACTGGCTGTCAAATCTTTTATTAAACCTACAAATAAAAATTCATATTTACATTTTAAATCGTACCATGCCAGACACCTCAGGATTAATCTGCCTTATGGCCAGTACTTAAGAGTGAAAAGGAATTCTACCCT
>NW_015309939.1:0-260 GCF_001447785.1 Gekko japonicus
AACCTTTACCTTTATCTTACTTACTACTTCTGGGCAGCTTCCCAACCCTGGATCCCAGTTCAGCCTGCATCTCAGTTCTCCTTCTTGATCCTAGCCCACACAGAAACCTGTGCCAGGAAGTGCCAACCCTCCAGCTCCTGGCCCCACACAACGCAGACATGAAGGGTTGAGCTGATGCTGCCCAGCTCCTAGGAAGCTCCGTTCCAATATTACCAATGACTTGGGCTTGGGAACACCTCCCTTTATCATTAGATGCTACA
>NW_015309940.1:0-260 GCF_001447785.1 Gekko japonicus
CACGGTCCCAAGGCAGCTGAACTCTTTGCCGCGGAAGGAACACAAAACCATAGAGAATCCCGGAGGCAGCAGACCTGTGCTGGACCTGTGGGGCATTCAGGCCCAGTGAGAGCTTGGTGCTGATAAAAGACGCCTCCCCTCCCCGTTGAATGTCTAAAAACGGGTTGCTCCCTGACCCAAAAGCCTTGCAAAACTTTTGCCGCGGAAGGGCGATTGGTCAGGGGAGGCGGTGGCACTCTGCACGTTCTCAGGGGCACCCT
>NW_015309941.1:0-260 GCF_001447785.1 Gekko japonicus
GGGGTATAAAACCAACTCTTCTTTTTCTTGGTCCCTATTACCTTATCCATGTGCCTGTTCAAGACTTCCAGACCCACAAAAAACCAGTTGTTAAGGAGAAACAGAGCTGGATATCATCTAGTTATTGGTAGCATCATGCTCTAAATCCTGCTGTCAATCTCCCTCATGGTTTATGTAGATGTGGGACAAAATGTTCCACATAGCATAAATGTCAGAGGACTATGGAGCAGTTGTCAGCTAGGCCTCTAGCTACCATGGAG
>NW_015309942.1:0-260 GCF_001447785.1 Gekko japonicus
GACACTGGAGAAACAGGGAGCAAAAAATGTGAAAATGGAAAGATTTGAAGGAGGGAGTGTGAATGGGAGATGCAGGAAAGATGACAAAAAGCAGCAGCATGTTTGCAAAGGTGTATGGAAGGGGTCAGAAAGGGTATCAAGCAGTTGCCCAGAGATAAGTGGGGAGGCACTGCATTGAGGACAGTTGCTTTAGATCAGGAGTCCTCAACGTGGTACCGGATTGGACTTTTACCTAGCAAGGCTTCTGATTGGCTGTGCAG
>NW_015309943.1:0-260 GCF_001447785.1 Gekko japonicus
TGTGAGAGTTCGTCTGTCTTCTTCATGTATTTCAAATCCTACCCCAGTTACTAAAGGCTTCTATAAAATCCTAAGAGCTGATTAGCATTAAGTCTTGGATTACAGTGCTAGTAACAGGTTGACTTAATGCTTACTATATTGCTACTCATAGAGGCAGGCATGACCGGAGTTAGTTCCTTATCAGCCACATTGATGCAAAAATAGGCATTGTGCCTGAAAGGTGCTGTACCCCAAGTAACACTTTCTCACACACACACACA
>NW_015309944.1:0-260 GCF_001447785.1 Gekko japonicus
GCTTAGAGGGAAAACTGCAGTCTTGTACTCTTGATGGTGTGTATCGTGCATTTTTATGTCTAATATCTCAAGAGACAAGCACAGGATTTTAAAATGCTGACAGGTGAAGTAACTAAAAGATTGGCAAGTCAGATCAGTGCTAGCATATTGATTATGTCTGTCTCCTTGATAGACCTTTTTTATATTCAGAAAGAACTTATGTAAAAGTGCTTATTAAATGTATACTAATATTAACAACTGATTGGTTTAGCATAGGAAAA
>NW_015309945.1:0-260 GCF_001447785.1 Gekko japonicus
ACTAGTAGTAATTGATAAATGAGCGGGCAATAATCTCTCTCACCATCTGAGGCCTGAGAGCCACCCACACTTTTGCAGTCAGCCTCCTCTCCTGGGGACAACTAAGTAGGGGACACCTCAGTTTGTTACCAGGGTAACGAGAGATTCCAGCTCAGGAGGATTTGGTCCTGACCAGTAATCACCTTTTCATCTGGCGGGCCAGGGGAACATGAGGGTGAATGGGTGAGGGAGTCCTGTTACGCCAATCGCTTTATTTACAG
>NW_015309946.1:0-260 GCF_001447785.1 Gekko japonicus
TGAGTATCATTATCCCAAGGGAAGGCAGTGCAATATACCATGGCAGACAGATGCTTAATCTCTAGGAAAGGGCACTAGCAAAACAGTGAATGGATTCAAGTAACTTGTCCAAATGATTCAGTGGAATAGGTCAATTTAGAAGTAATTGGTGTACTGTAGTATTTTGTGCTGATACCGTACTCTTGACAGCAGTATGCTGTTTATTTTAGAGGTGATTATTAGGGTGAAGAACAGTGACTGTGGAACAGCTATGGGAGTAG
>NW_015309947.1:0-260 GCF_001447785.1 Gekko japonicus
TCTCAACAATGACATCAACTGGAGGAAGCCATCAAATCCTCTTAGCTCACAGCTTCCTGTAAGTACTATTCAACATTTACTTGCATGCGGGGGGGGGGGGAATTTCATTACTGCTTTGTTCTCCGTTCCATTCATTCTATCGACAGAAGGCTCTAAAAGCGACCTGTGCAAACCTTGTAAGAGTTACTATCCCAGTCTATAATGTGATTGCGTGCTTCAAACATTGTTTAAAGCCAGCATTTGTCAATATCACTGTGGTA
>NW_015309948.1:0-260 GCF_001447785.1 Gekko japonicus
CCACCTGGAGGTTGGCAACCCTAAATTGACCTGTCTGACTTTGCTAATCCTACTGCTCCCTCTGAAGGTCCAGCGCACTCCGGACAAAGAAACACAGCACAGTCCTTCATTTCCAATACTTAATACTTCCCCTATCCACTACTCTTCTTCACAACCTCCTTTCCCGAAGCCGATTCCTGGACATGCGTTTACACATTGCAGCTAGTCATGGGGCCTTTTCTGCACTCTCCTTGTTCACCGCGGTGTCCTCCAAGCAGTTC
>NW_015309949.1:0-260 GCF_001447785.1 Gekko japonicus
GGTAATCTAGCGCATGGCAGAATGTTAAGCAGGTTTCCTCCACCAAGGATCTGGAATACACAGGGAAGGAGCAGTGTGGGCAATTCTTGTTTGCAACAGATTGACTGAAAATTCTCCTGAACTCTTTCTGATCTACAGGCGCCACTGCTAATGAAGAAAGCCAACCAGTGACAATGGTATGTGACCTACCGCTCTGTTAATGACTGTGAATGTCCTGCCAGAGTTCTATCGTCATATTTTGATGAATACAGAAAGCCATG
>NW_015309950.1:0-260 GCF_001447785.1 Gekko japonicus
GGTTGAGGTAGGGATTTCTACATACTCAGGATCCTTCCCAGATATGCAGAAAAATAAACATAAATTAACCAACTGCCCCCGCCCTGTCTGATCAGAACAGAGTATGATCAAGGAGATAATAATTATTGACAGCAGTTAAGTTGGGGGAGGGACTCCAGAGAGCCTTTAGAATCCTAGAAAGGTGAGACTGGCCACTTTCACACACATTAGATAATGCATTTTCAATGCACCTTAGCAATAGTTTGCAACTGGATTTTCCT
>NW_015309951.1:0-260 GCF_001447785.1 Gekko japonicus
CAATCCCCTTAACCAGCATCAACTCTCGGAGTCCATCATTCATTGCGCACAGATCGACTTACTCTGTCTGGAGCTTAATCTACTCACAGCATGAGCAAAAAAAGTTGGCCAGATCAAGACATTAGAACTTTAAAAAAACAACAACCAGCATCTAAAAACAAGGGACATATTCAGCAAAGCTTCGTAATAAGCAGAAATCCAAATTCCACATGCATATTTGCCATTGGTTGTCCTTTTCTGAATTATAAGATTTTTTTTTT
>NW_015309952.1:0-260 GCF_001447785.1 Gekko japonicus
ATCCTGTCGCCTGAATGCGCACCCCATCCTAACAGACTTGCATCCGTCGTCATAATAGTCCTCCGGGGGTCTCTGAGAGGAATCCCCACTTTGAAGCGCGTTGATATTGTCCACCATGCCAGTTGGTTCTGGACAGCTATGGGAAGTTGAATCAGTTTGAAACTTTTGCGCATTATCGCCCCTTGGTGTGGAAGAAGAAGCCTTTGCAAGGGTCTGGCGTGAAAATGAGCAACTGCACTACCTCCTGACAGGAGACTAGC
>NW_015309953.1:0-260 GCF_001447785.1 Gekko japonicus
TGAGTAAAATCAGTGAAATAAAATTTCTTAGATATAAACCAGACACTACACAAAATAATAAATTTAGAGAGCTACAATTGATTACTTCACAAAATATTCGTTATAACTTTAAAAGGAAATATTAAAAAATAATGAGCTTCCTTTTCCCCTGCTTTCTTCAACAGAACTGCAGGAGGCTAGGTAGATGACACCTAGCAGACACCTGAGGAAACTCTGTCTGTTGGGGCTAAAAACAAACCACCCCATTCGGACACCCCCCC
>NW_015309954.1:0-260 GCF_001447785.1 Gekko japonicus
GCCTCTAGGAAACCCACAGACAGGAAGACTGCAGAAGCATTATCCTGCCTGTGGTCTCTAGCTGATTTAAAGAAGCATACCGCCTCTGGTATGGGAGAGCAAACCATTGTGCTTGTTGTATCTTGACTCAGCCACATTCTTCTTGCTCAACAGAGGAATGTCGGTCTCGTGAAACTACTGAAGCTGAAGAGGTAGTACCAACAGTAACCCTCTTTGCATGGAGGTGAAGAATGTGTAGGGTTGCCAGCCCCCAGGTCTGA
>NW_015309955.1:0-260 GCF_001447785.1 Gekko japonicus
CTGCAACTTGATGGCACTGTCCACCACCAAGAACCGCCCTCTGCTTCAGCAACTTGCAGTCTAGATACCACCAGTAATGTACTCATGAAAGAATTAAAATCTTCAGAAGACAGAGGAAGGAAAATTATAAGAAAAGTGGGATGAAAGTAGCAAGGAGTTTGAAAAAACTTTAGAAGCGAGAGAACAAAAACTAGATATTGGACGATAATGCAAGCACTTCAAGCTTTCCATTACCCAGTGCTGGAAAACCTCTGCTTGCT
>NW_015309956.1:0-260 GCF_001447785.1 Gekko japonicus
TACTTTGAGAGCAGGTTGGTATAAACTGCAGATGAGGAGGTAAATCTTCAGGTTCATATAGTGACATAGCATATTTTGTGTGTGTCTGTGTGTATTCACAAACAAAGGTAAGCAGGTCAGGGAGAAGAATCACCTCCTTTTTGAAAAATTTGCTTTCTACATAAAGAGAATTTTTCATGAATCAGTCTAGACACAGGTTGGCCACCTCACCTGACAATTTAGAGATCAAAGTTAAGGCACAAATCCAACAGGATAAAAAA
>NW_015309957.1:0-260 GCF_001447785.1 Gekko japonicus
GTACAGAACACTGTGGCCAGAATGCTGACCAGAGTGGGTCGTAGGGATTATATCAGTCCAGTTTGTTCCATCTATACTGGCTCCCACTTAGCTTCCTAACCCAATTTAAAGTGCTGATATTGACCTTTAAAGTCCTATATTGCTTGGAGACAACATACCTTAAGGGGCTCCTTTTCCCCTGTGAACCTACCTGCCCACTCTGGTCATCTTCAGAGGCTCTGCTGCAGATCTAGCCATTTGAGGCTAGATTGGTGGCAACC
>NW_015309958.1:0-260 GCF_001447785.1 Gekko japonicus
GGGGGGGGGAGAAGGAGTTGTGTTGCTATGGTAACAGGGGTTGGCTACCGCCAGCTTGAGCCGGCTGTTGCTATGTGATCTGTTTGCAACACATCAGTACACAAAAGTCTGCTTTTCAGGTATCAACATCAATAATATACAGTTAAGAGCGGCGGAGGGGAGGGGGGAGAAAAAGAAGGATTCGACGCAAAATGTTGAAATAAGCAAAGACTTTGAATGGGCTTTGGTTGGCTCTGCAGGTGCCAACCTGCAAATGGGCA
>NW_015309959.1:0-260 GCF_001447785.1 Gekko japonicus
CCCCCGAAGGCTTTTATGTGGTTCCTTTGATGGTCAGATTAGATTTCATATAACCTCGCTCTACAGTTGGATCATGCTTTTGTTGTAAGGTTGGGCATGGTTAAAATTTTTGAATAAGCAAATGTGCCATTCGGCTATATAGTCCTTCTGAATTTCCCACACTGCTCTCATAGGACAGAGATGCCCCCAGGGAGGAGGGAGAGGACAGTCTTGGCAGCTGTCTAGCAGCAGCCAAACATGCTTTCCCTGTTTGTCCTTCT
>NW_015309960.1:0-260 GCF_001447785.1 Gekko japonicus
CAAGTGGTTGGAACCGCACAGTTTTTGCAGGGAGAGGTTGTCGAGGAGAGGAGGGAAAGCTGCAGGCAGAGGGTGGATGAAGGTACATTGGCTGGTGGACGGGAGTAAGAGAAGAAACAAGAAAAGAGGAGAGGCTATGGGGGATTCAGGGAAGGGATCGCTATGAGTGGCCCCTTGGTGGCCCTTGTAAGAGCAGAAGGATGGAATATAAATTTGGTAAAAATACAAACTTTGTAAAATAAATAATATTTAAAAAATAA
>NW_015309961.1:0-259 GCF_001447785.1 Gekko japonicus
TAAATCCAATCTCCTCCTCCTCTTATATTTTGATCATAACAACTAAAAAAAACAAACTTAAGAAAAATCTACTCTAGTTTAAAGCACCATCTTTAACAGTTTCCCCTGAGGTTCTCAGCTCTTACCATCTTGCTTGTGATGTTATCTGCCTAAGCTTATGAGTTCCCCACATGTTAAGACCTCTTTAGATTACCTAAAGCAAAGTATTATGAAATATTTCTCACACACATGGAAGAAACAATAGTCAAGGCAGCTTATC
>NW_015309962.1:0-259 GCF_001447785.1 Gekko japonicus
TGAAGCACCGTCTCCTCCAGCATGGAACCCACCCAGAACTTATAAGCTGCCCTGCAAGGTAACGTTCGAGGCCTCCTTAGCTGGCTCTGCAGGTGACAGCCTGCCTCTTTCCATGGCCACGTGACTGTCCCCAGGCACTTCATCCGGAGGCCTAACATGGCTCTCCCTGTCTATGGGGTGAGAGGCAGGTCACCGTAATGGCATAAAGTGGCTCCTCCCTGTCGAAGGGCCAGAGAGCTGGCAACCATGAGTATGGCCA
>NW_015309963.1:0-259 GCF_001447785.1 Gekko japonicus
TTTCCTCTTTCTTTCCAACTAGTTTATTGGAGAAAGTATATGGCAGGGCTCCCTCACAGCGCACCCAAACCTATAGTTATTCACAAGAACCTCTAGTGACAGTTGTACAAGGGGCACTATTTAGACCCTATGATCTGCCACTTAATAAGAAGGCACTGATCTATCACTTGTTTCTGCTTTATTGTCTTTGTGCAAAAATCACATAGTGCACAGTTCTGTTCGATTCATGAGGACAGAAGTCTTGCAATACAGTTCTTCT
>NW_015309964.1:0-260 GCF_001447785.1 Gekko japonicus
AACAACAACAACAACAGCATGTCATGACTCAGCATCATCGAAGAGAGGAGATAAACCCAAATCCCTGAAATCTAAACGTTTGAATCTCCGAACTATCGCAAATCTTTCCATAAAAGAGTTGGATGCCCTGCTGGAAGAAAACAAAGCAATTCTTTAGGACCTTCACAATCAGAGACGGCAATTAGGAGACGATCCGACGGGTTATAGTGAAACCTTATTCAAAACGATTCCAGAACCTAATCGAGGACAAGTCCAACACC
>NW_015309965.1:0-259 GCF_001447785.1 Gekko japonicus
TGAGCTGCCTCAATCTCAGTTCATAATACTACCGTATCAAAAAGGGCAGATACCAAGCTAGTCCAGTGGATTTCTGAATGGTTTGGTGACCTTCCTTGGAATATATTGAGGTTCCCAAGCCCAGTAAATATTCTTTGGTTAATTCTTAATAAGGAGATGAGGATCACTTTGGCATAGCCCTGTTTTCTGTGTCAAATATTGCTTAACCGTATCTCCATGATGTGATCTCAAGTGTGGGGCCGATGAAAGGAAGGGTTTC
>NW_015309966.1:0-259 GCF_001447785.1 Gekko japonicus
GCCCCATTTAAAGCTTCTTCCCACTGGTCGGATTTCTGAGACTAAAAAATGGGGAGGACCTTGCCAGTGAATGAGCCACTGGAGAAGCTCACAAATGTGGTCTGACGGTAATGGCCATTCCCTATTCATTCTTTACAAAAAAGTTCCATTAATTTACCATGGTTCATAGTTGTTGATACACCTCTCCATAAACTTACCTAGTCTTTTTATTTATTTAAACATAGTTATCTTTGATAATGGCCCTGACCTGGATAGCCCA
>NW_015309967.1:0-259 GCF_001447785.1 Gekko japonicus
GTGGGGGGGGGGGGGGGGCTCTTCTCACCTGTCAGTAGAATAGCCGCCCTCCCGCTCTCCGAGCGAGGCACCTCTTCAGACATCCTTGCCTCAGCCCAGGAACCCCTTAGCCAAGCAGGACACACTTAGCCAATTGGCACTGCCAGGATGAAACGACTCAGGGCGACTCCCAAGGACAGTTCTGTTCTCCGCCAAAAGCCACCGGTGAACGTAGTTAAGACAAGCACATGGCTTTTAGCAGGCTGGGCCAGGGGCCTGC
>NW_015309968.1:0-259 GCF_001447785.1 Gekko japonicus
TGCTGTACATCCATTGGTGGTTGATTTTGCACTCCCTAATAAAGTAGAAAGCAAACTGAGCCAGAGCGATTCCCATCTTGGAGACTGGAAGAGTTTAGTCCTGCCTCCCCTGAACAATTGGTGGGAATCGCCTGTTCCAGGATGCCCTCCTCCTCAGAGTGATACTTGTTATTTTCTCTTAGTGATTTCCCCCCCTTTGATCCAGATCAGTCTATACTAAAGTTCTCTTAGTGTTTGCAGGGCTCTAGCTGTGGGTTCC
>NW_015309969.1:0-259 GCF_001447785.1 Gekko japonicus
TGGCCTGATCCAACATTGGCTTCAAGTGAGTGGGCACATTCACCAGTCTACATCTTTTTTCATTTTACAAAATTTATACATCACCTTTCTGCCCTTACAAGGGCCAATACATATTCATAGATAAACATATCTCTGTTAAATGTAAAATGTAGACTAAATGTACCCATGATGATGTAGGATACATAATAATGTAAGAGGAGCACAGAAAGAAACAGGAAGCTCATTTTCCCCTTCAAGCACCTTCCACTGTTATCATAAA
>NW_015309970.1:0-259 GCF_001447785.1 Gekko japonicus
TGGCAGAGTCTTTGGTGCCAACGGATGCCAACGTAGAAAGCCGTGAGTCATGATGAAGTGTGACTCTTCTTCCTTCCTCGGAGCAGCAAACCCAAGTGCTTTGCCAGCCATCGCAGGTGCCTCATCTGTGCACAGGGTACCCAGATTTTTCTTCCAGCTGACATGTTGCTCAGCAAAGGGACTCGCCACCATTTCGAAGATCGTTCCACAAAGACCAGTCCTCAGTTTTCCTCACATGAACACATGAAGCTGCCTTACA
>NW_015309971.1:0-259 GCF_001447785.1 Gekko japonicus
CTTCTCCCTTCTTTTCCTGCCTCCTGCCAGCCTCCTCCCTTTCCCCCTTCCTTCCTTATAACCCCCGCTTCACAGCTGGCCCTTAAGTTAAGCTCCGCCCTCCTCTTCTCTGTTCTCTGCCCTGCCTGAAAATACCTGGGCCAAAAGAGCTATTGTTCTCCCACCGAGGCTTGCTCACCTTTTAGGCTTCCGCAGGCTATCCTGACGGCACCTTGCTGCCCCTGGTCCCACCCACCCAGGTGAGTCTTGCTGCTGGGCC
>NW_015309972.1:0-259 GCF_001447785.1 Gekko japonicus
TGCCTATGTAAGCCGCCCTGAGCCCGTTTTTGGTTTGCATTGTTTTCCAGTTTTTGGTTTGCATTGTTTTCCAGTTCTGCAGTCCTTGTCCAAGTGCATTGTTTACTGGATGTCATATGTTTTTGTAATCTGCCTTGAGTCTCAGAGAGAGAGGCAGGCTTACAAACGAAGCTCCTCTCTCTCTGTATAATCTATGTATGTACATGTATGTGTGTGTATTATTATTATTTGCTGCTTCATTTTGGCATCCATTGTTAGA
>NW_015309973.1:0-259 GCF_001447785.1 Gekko japonicus
AAAAAAAAAAAGTTTATAATGAAGAAGACACATGATAGGATATGGGGTTTCTAAGCATTTTACTCTGAGTCTTGCTTGGGAGTCAGAGACCTTCTTAGTCTTGGCATGTTTTCAGTTTTACCAGCTTCCGGAAAGAATGTTTTGGAGGCTTTCTCAATGGAAGGTCTTCACTCCAGGTTAAGAATCGAAGAGAATCAGTTCTAAGCATAACGTCCGAGCTCCAGGAAGCAGTAGTGCCCCTCAGAAGAGCACAGATGCT
>NW_015309974.1:0-259 GCF_001447785.1 Gekko japonicus
GTGTGCCACGGTGGAATTTAAATCTCTTTAAAAGTACAACTTAAAAATTGGGGGAAATTGGGGGGGGGAGAAGGATTATCGGGGCATGGAGAGTAAGTCAGGAGCGTGGCCATGCCTGGCCCCACTGTGGCTATGGGCCTGTCGCAATGACCACACGGCTGCATTTTGTGTACACTTTTCATTTTCCTCACAGCACTACCTTTAAGTTTCCATTTCTTGTGAAAGGGGGAAAACAGCGGAGGGGCAGCAAAATGAGATA
>NW_015309975.1:0-259 GCF_001447785.1 Gekko japonicus
AGATTGAGAAATACCTGGAGATTTGGAGGTGACGCCTGGGGACAGTGCAGTTCAGGGAGGGGAAGAAATCTCTCATAAGACTCTGGAAATCCCTTTAGGAAACAATAACACTCATAAGAGTCTGACAATTCCTTTAGGAAGCAATAACACTCTTATAAGAGTCTGACAATTATTTTAGGAAACAATAACGCTCTCCCCAAACCCCTACATTTAGGTTTGAAAAGACAGGACTCATCCTCCAGCAGATCAATCATAGCAA
>NW_015309976.1:0-259 GCF_001447785.1 Gekko japonicus
TTTCCAAATCCAGAGTTGGCAACCCTAAAAACTGGAAGCTGGGTCTGAAAATTCAGATGTCACTCTTTACTGCCCCTTTTTAGTCTAGTAGTAACCTAATATATCAGCTTGGTGATGGAGATTTTGTTGTTGTTGGGAAAAGGTACAAAGGGGAGGAACTAAACACCCGTTCCCCCATCAGTCATGCTCATTATATCACAGGCCTTGTGGTTTCATTCAGTAAAATGAAAATTCCTGGGGGGAAATATCATAGTGTGTG
>NW_015309977.1:0-259 GCF_001447785.1 Gekko japonicus
ATCATTAGGTCGCTAGTTACGACTCTCCACAATTACATAGCAAGTTTCTGAATGGCAGTAGGTCACTGGATTAAGCAATAACCTTTCCCTTAGAGAAACAAGACACCCTCTTCATAACAGTGTACCTTGCAAGGGAAAATAATTTGCATGCAGTGACCTTATCACAGCCCCTTGATTTCTAGCAGAAGTATATATTAATGAGCTAAGCAGACCTTCTATGGAAGGCAAATTTCAAGCACTGAGTAATAAAATCAGACTT
>NW_015309978.1:0-259 GCF_001447785.1 Gekko japonicus
CCTGCTTAGCTGCCGATATCTGATGAGATCCGACTTGGTCTGGGCCGCTTTCCCTCCCCTCATAAAACTAAGAACTGCTAAAGGACGAAGGAATGAGAGAAGACACACGCTGAGAATCTAGGGTGAGGTGGAAATGGCTTCAGCACACACCGTTTCATGCGTATCTGGCTTGATCCTCGGAACTCGTGACGAAACTGTGGTCTTTGCCCCACGTAACCACATATGACAATAAGGTCGGTGTTAGAACTGTTGTTTGTTT
>NW_015309979.1:0-259 GCF_001447785.1 Gekko japonicus
GAATCAATAAATGGTAGTAAACCACAGGTACACATCACTGGATTGGAACAGCATTTCACAGTTTGATTATGTACTGGGAGGAGAAGCATTGCCTTCCCCCCCATGTCCTGAATGGACTGCCCATCAAGAAGGATGGTGGGCCGAGAATACAAGATAAGAGACATACAGGATAGAATTGTTCAGGATGCTGTGCGTGCTGATGCCATGAAGCATTAGTGCAATAAGAAATGGAGTGAGTCAGCACTAGGTGGCGCTGTAA
>NW_015309980.1:0-259 GCF_001447785.1 Gekko japonicus
GCTCCATAGGAAGGAAAATAATTAAATATATAGAGAGAATTTTTGGTATTAATTTGACAACTTGGATAATCTATTAGAAGTAATTTTGGGAGCTACATAGGGAAGCGTGAAATACGTGACTTGAAAAATGAATGGAATAATAATGTGTCAGAGAGATGGAATGATTAATTTATTATTACTTATATGGTTTATTTTCATGGATGTGTTAAAATATGTAGGAGTATTACTTTATATTTCTTTTGAAAACCAATAAAAAGAG
>NW_015309981.1:0-259 GCF_001447785.1 Gekko japonicus
AGTGCAATGGTTGGGGCTCTGGTATCAACAAGGCAGCAGAGAGCTGTAAAGAGTAGAAAAATCTCATATTGCAGCTGCTGGAAACCCTTCCTAGATTCCTTCTTTCAGAAGAAACACTGCTTTAATCTTTTCGATAACCCACGTATCTCTAATCTGTATGTTCTGTGCCACACACTGACTGAGTGTTGCTGGGCACTTGGGTAAACAGGCTGCGAGTGATCATAGTCCACTTGCTTTTATCTGTGCTCTTATTTTCCCT
>NW_015309982.1:0-259 GCF_001447785.1 Gekko japonicus
ATGAAATAAAAGGGTTAACAGGGAATTATGTCTTTCCAGCGCCGTAGCAAGCATGAAGGTAACTGTAAAGCACGTTGCATATTAAGACTGCCATATAAATGATAAGATTATACAAAAATAAGAGCTCCTGGCATTGGGCCAAGTCCATTTTACAGGCCCCTGTTTAATCCAGATTACAAGTGCAGCTCTTAGATTTGCCTAGAAAAAGATCTTTTTGAGGGGAAGGGTGTGTGTGAGGAGAAGGAGAAGACAGACATCA
>NW_015309983.1:0-259 GCF_001447785.1 Gekko japonicus
TGCCGTGTTAAACCCACTATTTAACATTGTATCTATCCTGCACAAGCAGAAAATTATGCAATACACCACCCCCATATTATCCTGCAGAGGACAGTGAACTGGAGAAAGCATTCAGTGGGGAATTCCATTGTGGGGAGACCTGCAGGGGTTAGTCTTGCTAAAGTCGTGCTGCCATTCATTTATTTTATTTAAAGGCTTTTCATGTCACCTTTCCACCCGATTAGGATCCCCAAGGTGGTGCACATAAAAAAAATTAAAA
>NW_015309984.1:0-259 GCF_001447785.1 Gekko japonicus
CAATTTATCCTTCCAACCATCAGAGAGGACTCACCTGCAATAGGTGACAGGAAGCATTTTCCTAAATAGCACATCCTGGCAAATTGGGCATACATCCTCGTTCTCAATTTCTTTTTGTTTAATGAAGACATCACCATCTGTTTGCAACTCCTTTGCGCAATTAATAGTTACTTTGGGTTGGAGAGCGACTTGAGGGCCCTGAAGCACATAGTTAATTTCTCTTTCTGCGAGACCCAACTTTAGAGCGTCTGCAAAAAAA
>NW_015309985.1:0-259 GCF_001447785.1 Gekko japonicus
AAAAAACATCAACATTCTTTGCGACTCAACTTCTGTCTCCCATTTTGTGTAATTTATTCTGCAATTTATATTCATTTGCATATTCGTGGAGCTCCTTGCCATGATGGAGAGGGGCGAGGAAGTCTTTAAAGTGTCAGAAGACTGACTGCTGATTTAAAGCACAGGAATCAAACCTCCCAAGCATATCGGGACCCTGCACAGAAACCTTTCTGGCTTGCGATATTTCACCCGACAGTTCCTCACTCACCATTTTTTCTTT
>NW_015309986.1:0-259 GCF_001447785.1 Gekko japonicus
CAGATGTGGTCTGGGAGTTCCCTGCTTCCCCTTTATGCTCAATTCAGTTTGGGTCCAGGATACACATGGGGAAGGGGCCTCCCACCTCATTGACATTTTCCTGACCTAGAACAGCCCTGGGGAGGGGAGCCACTATTTGGCCCCTCATGGAAACTTTATGTGTTCTGATGGGCTACTTATTAAGTTCCCCCAATATGGTAAATATAGCAGCTCACCAAGGCCACTTTAGATCAGGAAAATGGTGTGGGGAAAAGCTTAC
>NW_015309987.1:0-259 GCF_001447785.1 Gekko japonicus
AAAAAAAAAGTACCTACAAATAGCTTGCCTACAAATGGAAGCAATCCATTTTACCTGACACAGTTCCACTGTATTTACGCCTGAGATCTCACACCGAAGATACTGGATAATTTGCGCACACTACGGAGAAAACAGATTCCAATGCTAATTAGACAGCAATTGCTTATTTGCAAGTCTCTTTCACGTAGTTTAGAGAACTCTGTTCCCCCGAAAGGAATCAAATTTTATTTATTAATTAATTTTGGTTTATATTCTGACC
>NW_015309988.1:0-259 GCF_001447785.1 Gekko japonicus
CCCCATAAAAAGACCCTCCCAACTCAGTGGAAAATGTGCCAGGTCCCTCCACTACCTGAACACCCCTGCAACTGCTTCGCAGGCTCCTTTTGATGCATCTGCCCCTGGACTTCTTCAGACTTCAAGCCCCGGATTTAAGGTTGTTGTATGCCCCTTCTCAAAAACTACCCAATTCCTTTCCTTTTCCTTTTATCAAGTGTACCGTCTTGTTGGGTGGCTGGGCATGAATTAATTCTCAGGTGCCTAGTGTAGGTTCTTT
>NW_015309989.1:0-259 GCF_001447785.1 Gekko japonicus
CAGTAAGATGTGCATGCATAATGGGCCTTAATGAAAGCAGAACTGGAGGACCTAATTGCAGGGGCTCGGATTAAAGTCATAGCTCATTAGGAAGCAATCAGTACACTCCTATCCTAATCCTACTTTATAGTTGCTGAGTGGAATAGGATTGCTCCTAAATCCCCATTTTCTGGAGGAACACAGCTCTATGATAGCAGGAAAAAAACCCCTGTATGTGTTTCAGCCCTTACATTGGCCGTACACTGGCAGTATGGGGAGG
>NW_015309990.1:0-259 GCF_001447785.1 Gekko japonicus
TTATATTCCTTGCCTTTACAAATCTAAGTAGTTCAAATGTATATGGGAAACTTTATAGTATTTGCAAGGAACATTACAAAGTAATGTCGAGTCTCTGTTGAAAACAAATTCTTATATTGTGGTTGTATTGGAACTGAAAATAACAAAAATTATTATGAAAAAAGGTATATGGGAAATACTTTTTAGCCTTTTCAGCTTTGCCACATATCAGTCAATGAGCCTTCACAAAGCTATATCAATTGCTGTAAAATTTGTATTT
>NW_015309991.1:0-259 GCF_001447785.1 Gekko japonicus
CTGATGGGACATCTGCATGCTTACCCATTGCCATGGGGGCTTACAAAGCCAGATACCTACCTAGATCTATCAATGCAATTTCATCAGCAATGACAAGGCTTCCTGAGTACAAAATCTACTTACAATCAAGCAACCTGGTTGGCTTGATTGTTTTATTGACTTTGTCTAAATGTCTCTTACCAACTGCCACATGCATGGGTAAAGCCCTGCCAGTCCTTTTGTCCACTTTGCCTAGATGTAATCAGCTTTTGTTACCTTT
>NW_015309992.1:0-259 GCF_001447785.1 Gekko japonicus
AGCCCTTCTGAGAAGCCATCTAGGCAACGTTGAAGAATGGCAATGGTCACGGCTGGGTTAGTGAGCAAAGACGTCTAGGTGGCCATGTAGAACAGAAAATTGTAGTGGGCAGGATATTTGTTGCTGCAGTAGACAGAAGGAGATTTCTGTTCCCAGAGTGTTGAACCACTATGGACTCTACTAAGCTGAGCAGGAGCTATAATTAGAAACAAGTGGAGAACCCATCCTTCCTCCAGTGGTGTGCTGGTAAACGTTTAAC
>NW_015309993.1:0-259 GCF_001447785.1 Gekko japonicus
CATTGCATTAGCTGGCTTCTCTGTCATATGAGATAGAGAACATATTGCCACCTCCCATTATTTTTCAAACAGTTGTTCATCTATGAGTATGCAGCCCCAACTTTTGAAAATGATAATGCCATCATTTGCATGGGGGAAACAATCATAACTGAAGAAACAGTAGACCAGTCATTGCAACATCTTTTAAAATAGATTATTGTTGTTGACCCAGATTATAGCAATAGCATTCATACATAACTTTGAGAGAGCTCATTGTTCT
>NW_015309994.1:0-259 GCF_001447785.1 Gekko japonicus
AGGACATCTCTTGAAGATTAAGTTTCACGTCTGAGTGAATGTGTCAGTATTGCCTATGTTTTGTTAAGGAAGATTCCTTTGGTTAGGCTCTTAACTTGTTTGCCATCAGATGTACAGGAGAAGAATCAGTGGAGTGGATGGAATGTTGGACCTAGGAAAGAACTTGGCTTCAAATCCCCACTGAAATCTCACTGGGTAACCCCAGGCCTCTCATCTTTCTCTCTAAGCTGGGGGTCACCAGCCTTGTCAAGTCTTCAAT
>NW_015309995.1:0-259 GCF_001447785.1 Gekko japonicus
CTTGCCATGCAGCCATATTACAGACAGTTGTAGCAAATGGCCCTGCCTTCCCCTGTGAATCATACCTTCATGTCTTGTCCAGCTGCTTAACACTGTGGCAGCATCTCTTTCTTCCACTGTCAGTTAGGCTGTTGCATAGTATGTCCCCACTGAATGAGCAGAGATCAGTGGGGAGTACGAAACCATAGAAAATGATGTTTAATAATGTTTGCCAAAGGACACAGGTAATTACAAAGAATTCATTACAAAGAGTTCAGTT
>NW_015309996.1:0-259 GCF_001447785.1 Gekko japonicus
TCCACCATTTTTCCAGCCCATTATTGGGGAAACCCACAAGTATCCCAGAGAATACATGGGTCTTCCCATGTTTCCAAAGGAGTTGAAATTAATTCACTTTGGAAAACACCTCCTCTGTGAGTATTAATTTCCAGGTATTTTCTGAATATTCATAACTTTGCAATCTGGATTTGGCATCACAGGACATTTGATTTGCATATTCGATACTGGGAAAGACCAAATTCCAAGAACATTTAGCATCTTGCCCCTTATGAGAGTT
>NW_015309997.1:0-259 GCF_001447785.1 Gekko japonicus
GGCCCGTGGACAACCCCCGTCCCACCTCATCTTCTCTACGATGCCCCTTTATGACTCCCCGGCCTCCCTCTGCCACCGAGAGGAAGGATGAGGCTTCTGCTTGGGATCTGGACCCTCTGCCACCTGCTCCTCTCCTCCTCCTCCAGCCGTAAGTCACCACCAGTGTTCCCTCTAAGCCACGCTGGTGTGAGCTCGCTCGCAGTTTGTTTCGCCTCCAGCTCACAGATCTCTGTCTTGGCTCCAGAAGGAGGGCTCCAGA
>NW_015309998.1:0-259 GCF_001447785.1 Gekko japonicus
AACGGTCGCGCACGTGGTAATGGCGGAGACATTACAGCCCCCTTCCCTTTTAGAGAAGAAAGTTGCCTTTGTCTTTTCCAGGGGATCTTGGTCCAGCCCCCACCCCTGGAAAAGAGCCCCGTTTCAGTGCCTCCTCCCCACGCACAGGGATGGCGTCTGAGCTTTCCGCCCCAGGAAGCTGCTGCAGGGTGGGCAGGAGACACCCCCCCACACTTTGGGCAAGAAACAACGTCCAGCTTCTGGAAACGGGGAATCTGCA
>NW_015309999.1:0-259 GCF_001447785.1 Gekko japonicus
TAACTCAGCTTAGAGGGATCACTGGTCCCATCCATCTTCTAGGAGCTGCAGTCACTGGAGAGGAGTCCAGATCAAATATATGCCTGTTGCCTCAACTGAAACCCTATCCTCTCCAGCCATCTATTATTGATTATTCTTTATCGACTTCATGCATTCCCTGCCTTTCTCCTCAATGGAGACCTCAAACAGCTTATATCGTTCTCCTCCCCACCATTTTTATCCTTACAACAAGGTAGGTTAGGCTGAGAATATGTGATTG
>NW_015310000.1:0-259 GCF_001447785.1 Gekko japonicus
CCTTCCAACTCTCTATGATTCTATGAAATAAAAAGCAGGGATATGCAGCGGGCACGTGTGGCTTTGTTCGGAAACTCTCGCAGTTTAATTAGGGATTTCAGCAGGGGCTCCAAATGGCCCCCGCTTCCTCCAAACCAGCCTGTTCGTCCCTAAATCGCGTTCCCCAGCGTGGTTTCGTGTAATACTATTTCTGGTCTGCTTTTGAAGATGGGTCCCTCCTCCCGCCCATGATTAGTTCAAAAAAAGAGAGAGAGAGAGA
>NW_015310001.1:0-259 GCF_001447785.1 Gekko japonicus
CTTCTCTTAGGTTCTTAATGTGTTCAGAGATAACTAAAGTCACAGATCCTTGAATTATCTGTCTTTATTAGCTGGTCCTTTGTGTTAAGCTTAAGTCCCCTTAGTTAAGACTAACAAATATGATATCACCTACACTAACTTCATGTCCACCTTTCTCTGCTTTCCACTGTTCCTTTCCCCTTATTGCACAGCCTAGGAAGTTGACCTGTGTGGTGGAATGGGCCAGCCCTGGCCTACAGGCCCCATTCCACCCTTCCAG
>NW_015310002.1:0-259 GCF_001447785.1 Gekko japonicus
ACGTGGTTTCCAGAGGCCATACCTCTCCCGAGCACGAAGAGCGCAGGGGTAGCACACACCCTCATGCACTATTTCACCATGGTAGGCTTATTCAGCAGGTGTGCCAGATGCTGCAAATCAATGGAATGACTAAACCAGACTTTGAAGGTCATGCTGAGAAAGATGGCACACACCCAACCCAATACGTGGGACCTATACATCTACCCACCACTCTTCACTATGCGGGAGACCCCGCAGACCTACATGGGTTTCTCCCCTT
>NW_015310003.1:0-259 GCF_001447785.1 Gekko japonicus
TGAGTAATTCATTCCAGTGGCAACTCTCTGGGACCCATCGCTCTTTTATTCTCTCTCTTCGACTACTACATGGGGCTGTTGTTGTAAGGATTAAATAGAGGGGGGAGAACAATGTTGTAAACCTCCCCAGTGGGGAGAAGAACGAGGCAGCAATATAAATATCTATGTACAAAAACACAAAGGTTGAACGCATTGGAAACAGCCCCTCCAAGCACAAGAAACAATGTCCCGGAGGAAGCAGCCCCCTCCCCATTTGTGC
>NW_015310004.1:0-259 GCF_001447785.1 Gekko japonicus
ATAGTTTTCCCGTGTGTTTGTGGGTGTGATGGTGGCCAGCACCACGGAACCACAAAGAGGTTCCTGCATCTGAGCGTAATGACAAACTCCGGTTGGCTCACAGCACCTTCGGCCGGTCAGGAACAAACCGCGGTTTATCACCCTCCAGTAAACCAGAGTTAGCATGGCTATCATAGTGAACTGGAGTTGTATCTGTTTATATTTTTGAATACAAAATTCATTATTACCTCCCAGCCCTGGCCTGGCTGGCCCAGGCTAG
>NW_015310005.1:0-259 GCF_001447785.1 Gekko japonicus
AAAGTGGGTTTTGCAGAGCTGGCTTGCAGTGCTGCAGGGGCAACTCAGCCTGGCTGGCTCCCAGGCCATTTCAGCTTCCCAGTCTGCCTCTGCCAGTAACTCAAAAATAGCTTTGGTGATCCATGAAAGCTTCTAGGGGGCGGAAGAGCCTAGGTTTGGCTATAGGGAAGGGGGAAAGGGTGATCCTGCCACTTGGGGTCCACAAGATGTTCAAGGGTGACCAGGAAGGACAGAGCTTGAGGCAGTTAGCCTCTTCTCT
>NW_015310006.1:0-259 GCF_001447785.1 Gekko japonicus
TATAGTATTTGTAGATTTTTGTTTTAAACGCCTGAGCTGGGCAAAAAAGGAATCTAAATGTCGTTACTTTAAGACTGCAATGGAATGCACACTTACTTTGAGATCTTGGCCTTTGCTTCCGTGTATGCCTCCCTTATCCCCTCTCAAACACAGACCTTACTGTGTTAAAGGGTCAATTAATTAATTAATTATCATGTGGTATTGTGTCCTATAGCCAGGAAATCCTAAGATTCCTCACAGGGCATCTGTTGTGGGGAGG
>NW_015310007.1:0-259 GCF_001447785.1 Gekko japonicus
ACTTAACCTATTCCATGATTAGTCATTTGGTGGAGCAGAAGAAAGCAGTGAAGGATGTTGTCCCCCTGCATGTCCCCCCATTTCTCCTCCTCAGTGGGTGATCTGGCATGCAGGCTGTGGGTTGCACCCTTGGCACTTGGGTGCGAGGGTGGCCACTCTGCAGGGTGGGGGTGGGCTCCCTCGCCCAACACCTACCTCATGAAACAACGTCTACCACATAACACAACGCCTACCTCGTGATCACTTTAAGTGGAAAGCT
>NW_015310008.1:0-259 GCF_001447785.1 Gekko japonicus
CCAGTCTTGACTGCTTCACTAGTATGCCTGCATGATGCATGTCTGCAAACATTTCTGCATCCATACTCTACATGAAGTGCCCTTTTTCCTTCTATGTCTGTTAAGGACAAAGGCTTCTTTTTCCTCTTGTTCCAGTGTCTCTACTACTGCTGTAATTTTGATAATGAACTTCTTGGAACAGGAACATGTCCCTCTTTGTTATTAAACTCTATAAAGCCTTAACTAAAATTTCAGGTAGCTGTGTTGAGCCACTGGATTC
>NW_015310009.1:0-259 GCF_001447785.1 Gekko japonicus
CTAGAACTGTACACAGTACTCCGAATGAGTACTAAGTCAGACGCTGGGTCCATGCAAGCGTTTCAGTTCCTTAAAACCTCTGTCGGATGGTTAAACTGAAACAGAATAGGTCTTCTTGATCCTCTCTAAAGTGCCTAACTTTCTCCATGCTTTCTCCCAGCAATCAGGACACACCCTAGGTCATCCACCCCCGTGCCCCGCCCCTCGGACAGCTGCTTGCAGGGGCGTGGAACTGAACTCACGTTCTCTTTGTTCTCGT
>NW_015310010.1:0-259 GCF_001447785.1 Gekko japonicus
GGTAGGTTAGGCTGAAAGTATGCAACTTGCCCCATATCACCCAATGTGCTCCCACAGCAAGACTGGGATTCAAACCCAGGTCTCCGAGACCCTATTCTGAAGCTCTAACTGCTATACTAGACTGGCTTTCATAGGGTGGCTGTCATTGAACAGTAGCAAACAGCCAGAGGTAGGTGAGTCATACAAGTCAGGTGGTATCAATTCACTCAGTGGTTGATGTCAGGTCTGGTTCCAATGAGTCTTCCCTCAAAGGCCAAAA
>NW_015310011.1:0-259 GCF_001447785.1 Gekko japonicus
GGATTGGGAGCCTGTATAGTTTTCTGAAGCATTCATTTCCTCCCAACCTTTTTCATCCCTCCTCTCCGACTGATGAGTTCATGAGAATGGATAAAACAGTGGAAAAAACATTAATGTGCTTGTATATACGAATGAATGGGTCCCTTGATAAAACAGGGCAGACAAAGTATCTGAATGCAATTATATGTACGATCTAATCAAGATTCTTCTTTGCATTTGTGGGGTGGGAAAACTAAGGGTGCGGTCAGACGGCGTGCTG
>NW_015310012.1:0-259 GCF_001447785.1 Gekko japonicus
AAGCTTGCTTGGTGAGCCTGGGCCATTCATTCTCTTTCATCTTAACCTACCTCTCGGCATTGTTCTGAGGATAAAACAAAAGCAGGACAATGATGCAAGCCACTTTAGATCCCCTCTGTGGAGAAAGCAGGGCATCAATCAATCAATAATCAATCAATCCCAGCTCCTTGAGCTGCAGTCCTGGTGGCCTACCATTTGGGGCATCTTCACACAGTTATACGGATTCCTGGCTGTAGTGTCATCAATCCTTTCCTGACAC
>NW_015310013.1:0-259 GCF_001447785.1 Gekko japonicus
TGCAGCCCGACGTACCATGTGGCGGCAGCACCCCTCAGTCTTGCAGAAATGACATCGATGATTGCCCCTTCATCGCGAAACAAGTGTCGGCTCTCCGCCACAAACTTCTGGACTCGCACTGTGAAGAAGGCAAGGTCCTCAGGATTACCGTCAAACGTCGCATCCAGCAGATCCTTAGGTCGTGGCCTCGGCGCCCTCAGAAGCGGACCCAACGGTCCCTGTCCCCCCAAGAGAGGAGGGCCAGGTACCGCGGGCGCTC
>NW_015310014.1:0-259 GCF_001447785.1 Gekko japonicus
CAGGGCAAGTGCGAAACAAAGGCCTCTTCTCTGTTGATTGCCTATAATTTATACTTAAAAGAAGTGAAAAATGAAAAGAAAAAGAACATGGAGGAACAGTCACACTACTGATAGAGCCTTCCAAGGTCAGTGTTGGTAGGAATAGGTGAAGAATAGCGAAAAGTAGCACCTGTGTTTGGAAGACCTGTTTTGTCTAAGAAGCAGTGCAAAGAAAAGTCACCAAATTGTGCTGTGAGATGCAGGGCTATTTTTGGGCAGG
>NW_015310015.1:0-259 GCF_001447785.1 Gekko japonicus
CAACAGGACGATTGGTGTGACTTACTGCCGTTAGCAGAGTATTGTTACAACAATAATGATCATTCGTCTATTGGAATGTCTCCCTTCAAAGCGGTGTATGGTTATGATAGTTCCCCAATGCCATTTCTAGAGGGAACTTGTAATTTGGGGAAGGGGGATGCCGAGACTTGGTGTAAATCGCTGCAAGAGGCTTGGCCTTTATTGTGTAAAACACTGGACGCTGCCAAAGCAGCATATAAGAAGCAGGCCGATAGGAGAA
>NW_015310016.1:0-259 GCF_001447785.1 Gekko japonicus
CGTCCGAAGTCAATCCCATTAAACTCAACTGCACTTAACTCGCCTTGGGTAGGACTGCAGCACTGTGGAGCCACTGGGAGAGGTAGGGAAAAGGTTACCGCGCAGACTTTGGCCTGTAGGGCCTTCGGGGCTGATTTCACAGGAGCGGCCGAGCAAGCGCGCGGAGGGAAGGGGCAGCAGCGTCTCCTCCTTCAGTGGGACGCGGAATGGAAAACCGGCCTTCAAAAACGCTCGCCTAAAATAAGAAGGCGGATGTCTT
>NW_015310017.1:0-259 GCF_001447785.1 Gekko japonicus
TCAGCTTAGAGGGAACACTGGCCTGGGTTGTTTGGAACGTTTGCCCCAGTGCTCTTGGAAGCAGCAGAGGCGCGTGAGGTCCCCGATCCTCTCTGCCGACATCCCCTCCGGCTGATCCAACTGGCTGTGTAACTCGAGAGAAGCGCAGACTTCTCCCGGTACCACGGTGGAGCCCTCTCATGTGACCCGATGGCATAAGTGTTGTAGCTGGGTGACGCAATCCCCTGGCAACCTGACGCCATGTCATCCCCGACAGCCA
>NW_015310018.1:0-259 GCF_001447785.1 Gekko japonicus
GGTGAAGTGGTTCCCATACCCCTGAATATGTGAGTGAAGAGAGTCCAAAGTTCCCACCACATATCAAGGTTTGGAATTCTAATTTGAAATCCTTGTTCAGTGGGAACCCTGGCTCACCTGTTACGAACATTAGTTGATGAACACCTTTTAAGGCAGGACTGAAGAATTCGTTCTGGGAGAGGAAGAAAGTTCTCCCAGTGATCTGATCGCTTATTGCAGCGAAGAGTATTATTGCACTGGTTGGAAGATAAGAAGCCCC
>NW_015310019.1:0-259 GCF_001447785.1 Gekko japonicus
GTCCATTGAGCGCTGTACCATCAGAAAGACAGACTCGAGGCCAATTGACTTCAGAGAAAACACCCTGAATGGTTTGTTATTCACTGGATAATTAGAGAAGACACGTTTTTCTCGAACAAGGTTTCGTGATCGTATCACGGTTGCTTTTCCTTACAACGTTCAGCCCCCAGGCAGGGGCTAGATATCGCCTGGGATTCCAACTGATCTCCAGGTGGCAGAAATCAGCCCCCCTGCAGGAAATGGCAACTTTGGAGGGGGC
>NW_015310020.1:0-259 GCF_001447785.1 Gekko japonicus
AACAACTGTGCATAGTAGGCCTCTGAGATTTTTGAGTAAGAGCAGCAGCTGGGCACCAATGCGCAGATGCTCTGAACACCATGTTTTCCATCTCAGATGGTCTGTTGTGTTAGTTCTCTTGGGAGATCAGTATTATAATAGCCATTGTTTGCTTTGCATTGTCTGTCCCTCAGGGAGGCTGCTGGGTGGGTATTTGAGGATCCTATCACCGGAGTGTGCTCGCAGCTCTGACCTGAACAGCTCAGGCTAACCTGATCTT
>NW_015310021.1:0-259 GCF_001447785.1 Gekko japonicus
AGGACTCCAGTCTTTCAATATTCCCATGACAGGGAACTGAGGCAACATTCCTTTGGTACAATTTCCCATCCCATCCCATATGTGCTTGTTGCTCCTCATGTACACCTGTAACTAAACTACACGTCACATATTTCAGATGAAGGAAGATGGTGGACAAAGACAAATGGATACCAAAACCCATCTATGAACTCATGATACCAGATTCTACAACTCATTCATGAAGAGGAAAAAAATATAGTGCCACCCCGCCTCCTTTTTT
>NW_015310022.1:0-259 GCF_001447785.1 Gekko japonicus
AAAAATAATAATGATAACTGTGGAGGAATTTTATTATTAAAAGCGATGACTGTGGCAGGAGAGTAATGCTTAATCTTGTGTTTCTGGCACGTTTCTAGAGCAGGTAGCATTATTGGCGCACTGTGTGGCTACTTATTTCTTAGGGAACTGTCTCCCAGGAAGAATGTGCACACGTGTATCAGAGGAGCTTCAGTACCCCCGTGAGGAGTGACTTCTCACGGTCCCCTGCACTTAGAGTTGCCAACCTCCAGGCGGTGGC
>NW_015310023.1:0-259 GCF_001447785.1 Gekko japonicus
TAGGAAATGAGCTAGATTAATGACCCTGTTTTATATGGTGTGTGATGATATGCACAGGTGCATTTGCATCGTGACCCCCACCTTATGGAATGGCCTGCCAGAGCATTTCAGGAATGCTCCCGTGCTTCTGTCATTCTGAAGACTATGGAAAACAGAGTTTTTCCAGCAAGGCATTTCTATAAAGATAACAGGACTGTATGGTAATGGAATAGTTCAGAAAGGCATTCTTATAAAGGGAGCAGTACTACAGACTGTATCA
>NW_015310024.1:0-259 GCF_001447785.1 Gekko japonicus
GGACCATTGGTCTGATCCCGCAGGGCTTATGTCTTTATGTTCATATGAATCACTTAGAATGCTGAAAGTGCTATACAAGTGCTAGGTAGTATTATTAATGGTACATGTGCTCAGGTCTATGCAGCATTTCCCCCTGCAATTCCCCCTTTCTTGTTGATACTAAGATATAACAACTTGTTAGTGGTAGATGGAAAGGAGGAAGGTTCCACAGTGGTGGCAGGGTAGGGTTAGGGATTCCAGCCTCTGTCTGGAGACTGGG
>NW_015310025.1:0-259 GCF_001447785.1 Gekko japonicus
TAAAATGAGTGGCAGAGGTATTCCATCAAATAGCAAGATTATAGACTGGATTAAAAGTCCAAAAAGAAGAAGAAGAAATAGCCCTTCATAACACACACAAGATTCTATATGGATCAGCCAAAAAGATTACAACATAAGGAAAAAGTATTGTCTCTGACACAAACTCTGTGCCAACAAGCAGTTTCTCAGAGTTCCATCACTTGCTGTAAAAGCTAGGCTGAATGAGGCCTGAGCATGTTAATTATTAAAACAACATCAG
>NW_015310026.1:0-259 GCF_001447785.1 Gekko japonicus
AACTTCATTGCCCCCCACTTCTTGTATTGTAAGAGAGGGAGAAAAAAATATCTCTAGCCACTTTTTGAACACTGGACATAATTTGCTAAATTGCTGTCATGGTTCCTCTCTCAAGCTTTAAAAAAAAAAAGACTCAATCTTCTGCCTACAGGGACTATTCTTTTTGCCTGCATGCAGAATCAACATTTTATTTGTATTACTATTTTATCTTATATTATCCAGGATTGCCAAAAAATATATATAAGAACATAAGAGAAGC
>NW_015310027.1:0-259 GCF_001447785.1 Gekko japonicus
TTCCTTCTATGGAAGGGAACAAAATCCTGTAATACAGACAAAGGATGCACACCATTTGACTGTCTTTGGTTAAAATTTGGTTTAGATTTTCAGAATTTGAGCAATAACAACAATAATACTCTTTTTAGGATGCTTCTCAGCTGTTGCAGATTTTGCAGAGTCTTCAGCCACCTCTGAAAATAGATGGCAAAACAATTGGTGTGGATTTTGCAAAGAGTGCCAGGAAGTGAGTTACAAATCATTGGTCTTTCTGTTCTCT
>NW_015310028.1:0-259 GCF_001447785.1 Gekko japonicus
ATGGAGATTAGCTGTAATTCCAGGGGATCACCATGTCCCACCTGGAGGCTAGCATCCATAATGGTGAGAAATCTGGGACTGATCTTTTTAATGAAAATGTAGTATTAGTGAGCTACAACAATGGCACTACTTTTTCTAAGTAGTAAAGGTGAAAAGTACTTCCTTTTGAAATCATCAGCATTTTTGCAGCAACCAAAATCTAGGGTACAACATATAAATTGCAATTATAGAGTTCCCAATTGGGTACCATTGTCCTGGT
>NW_015310029.1:0-259 GCF_001447785.1 Gekko japonicus
AATAAATAAAATAATAAAATAAATAAATAAAATGCTAAGAAAAACATGTGCAAAGGGTGCCTTTTCCTCATCTTTGAGTAAAAGCAGGCGGCTCTCTTTGGAGGGGAAACAAGCAGAGGTCGGAGGGTGTGTGTATTCCAAGCACGCTAGGTTTGCAATGGGCATGCATGTCCATCCCTGAGAATTCAATTTCAGTTCTAAACAGAGAAGGAATGGCAGCAGTCTGGTAGATTAGGCTGGAGGGCAGGGTTGCCAGCTC
>NW_015310030.1:0-259 GCF_001447785.1 Gekko japonicus
CACCCTGCAAGTTTATACCAAGGTCTAGCCAAATGAGACCCTATGTTGACGGTGGAAGACCCCATCCCCAAAGCATTTAGCTTTGCAAACAAGTAATGTATGGACCGAACCATTGACAGTCTATCTGAACAATGGCTCTGCAGTTTCCCGATGGAATCCTGCCCCAGGCTTGGTGGTGATGAAAACTGATGTCAAGTTACAGCCGACTTACTGCAACCCCTCATTGGCTTTCAAAGCAAGAGATGACCAGAGGTGATTT
>NW_015310031.1:0-259 GCF_001447785.1 Gekko japonicus
GGCGTTACCGCGGGGCCGCCCCTTGCCGCCGGCGCTGCCACGTTGCGCACGCGAGGGCCGGGGGCGCGCCCTGGCTCACACTCGCTCACCGGGCTTCTTGCCGCGCCATTCCAGCCACTGCAGGGTGAAGTCGCCGTCGGAGTACCGCGCGAATCGGACGAGCAGGAAGAGCAGGAAGCCCACCACGGACGCCCAGACCAGCACGCAGATCGCCATGGCCGGCCCGGGAGCAGCGGGAAGGAGCAGCAGCAGCAGCAGC
>NW_015310032.1:0-259 GCF_001447785.1 Gekko japonicus
AGTGTTATGGGGAAGGGAACTTCTTTTTTTCAAAATTCATATACCACAGGCTGGTGCTCTAGAAGGAAAATAGGAAGTTTTGTGTTGACATTGTCTTCCTGTGAGTCTGCAAAATGAAATTCGGAAACTTTGCAGAACCTTCCTTCCAGCTCCTTTTCTCTTCCAATTTTCTCTTTGATCAAAACAGAATTGATTAGAAACCGACTCTAGATTTCTAAAAACAGGAAAAAAAATGGATTGTTGGATTTCAAGGAGAAAT
>NW_015310033.1:0-259 GCF_001447785.1 Gekko japonicus
CTGCATGTTTGACACCCCTGATTTAACCCATCTAAAAATGTTTCCGAAAGAAGCCTTCCATTTGTGGTACATCCATTTAAAGAATGGGGTTTGTTACTTTGAATAGGAAAATTTCTGGTTAAAGCCATCGGTGATGCCTGGGTCCCGCCAAAACAGTACTGCTCCAAACTCCATTCCTGTGGTTTGCTCAATTCCACCTCCCCAAAATGCAAGATTTTTCCAGACTACTATCATTCTTGCATTTTAAATGGATCCTGAC
>NW_015310034.1:0-259 GCF_001447785.1 Gekko japonicus
AGCCAATCGGATCTCCAGTGGCCAATCAGGGGAAGAGGAAACAGTGCAAAGCCCAACTGAGAGGAATTTGGTGTGACGCTGCCCTTTTCTCCTCTGCATTTGAGCTCATCGCTTACATCTGAGTGCAGGAAAAAGAGGGTTTTCTCCCAAGGTGAAACATTTCCAACCCGTGTTTGTCGGCAGAGTCATTAACACAGCAAAGGTGAACAGCCTGATTAAAGTGCAGATGGAGGTTTATTTAGGAACTAACATACTTGAT
>NW_015310035.1:0-259 GCF_001447785.1 Gekko japonicus
CTGTATACCATGCTCTGTGTTCTAAGTATTTAGCCTTTACACCAGAATGTCAGTAAGGCCCAGTTCTTGTTTCATTGTAAAAGGCACAAACCATATCAGCAGAGTTTTCTTTCTGTACCGTTAGGACTCAGTTCATGATGACAGCTTGAGTGAATGGCAATGTAAAAGAATCTGGCAGTGGGGCCCGGACTCTTTACTACCTGCACCACTTGGTCAGCTTGTAGGCAGAAGTACTGCCTGGCCAGACGAGGAGGAGGAG
>NW_015310036.1:0-259 GCF_001447785.1 Gekko japonicus
TTTTCTCCAGATCTCTTGCATAATAAATAGCCCTCTCAGATAAGCTTTCATTGTATCCCATATTGTATTTAGTGACATATTTTCCGTTTTATTTATTTTCATGAATTCTTTCAATTCTGACTTAACTTTTGTAACAAATTGCTTGTCCCTCATTAGTCCAACATTTAATCTCCATCTCGATGTTCTGCCGATTTCTTGTAGGGATATCCACATTGGGCTGTGGTCTGCAAAAGTGTTGGGCATTATTTCTATCTCTATT
>NW_015310037.1:0-259 GCF_001447785.1 Gekko japonicus
CAAGTTCCTATACACATTGAACCTCAGTGAACAGGCTGCCATCCCTCTCCATTCTTTCCTGCCGTTTACCTTCGCTCAAACGCATGATAAGCTGCACGGTCATGCGTATGCAGTGCATTTTTGAAGAATTGGGAATGACGGACCTCATCAACCTTCCAAGTTTCAAAACACATTGAACCTTAGTTAACAGCCCACCACTAGGCTGGCCCACTCCTGCGTTGCTTCTGTGTGGGACCCTCCTCCGTCCGACGGCGGCAGC
>NW_015310038.1:0-259 GCF_001447785.1 Gekko japonicus
TATGTGGACCACTATGTGGTCTGGAACACTTGGAAAACAATCCCCTGTGTAAATTAACACTTTCTTGCACAGTCTCCACATGCTCTTTCAGCACCCCCAATAAAAGCTGTTCCTTATTACTTCTCACCGTATGACAATGTGACCCACTTTGAAGCTAGGTGTTTTCTGCCTTAAAGCTGTTTTTTTAAAGGATGTGGTGGGTCAGCCTGAACCACACACCAAAGCTAGAGAAGCAAATCTTAAAGTAAGCTATTTGAAA
>NW_015310039.1:0-259 GCF_001447785.1 Gekko japonicus
CCGCCCCCACTTGGCAGCCCTAAGCATGATGTTTTAGGTGTATTTTATTGGGTTTATTCATGGAACTATTTATATTGGCTGTTTTTATGTAAGCTACCTCAATCCCCTTGTAGGTAGGGAACAGTGGCTCGGCAGAGCAGCGGGGGTGGGGAATGGGAGGGAAACAAGTGTTGTTCTAATGCTGTGACATCACTTCTGGCATGAACCCAAAAGTGGTGTCATTGTGTTGGCACAACTTTCTAGCATTCCACACAAAACT
>NW_015310040.1:0-259 GCF_001447785.1 Gekko japonicus
CCTCCAATACATCAAGGCACCCTCATTCAGACATCACAGCGGATCGGAGCTTGATCAAGGCACAGAGCAAGCACAAGGTAAAGTGCATGAGCACGGCAACAAATGATGTTTGTGCCCAACTGGCCTTCAATTGTACCTTCTTGTGGTATCTAAATACAGCCACTGTCTGTATAACAACTAGCTCCAGGGTATACTGTTCATTTATACTTTTTCAAACAATCCTTTCTGAATGACATCAAAATTGCTGACACTCAGTTCC
>NW_015310041.1:0-259 GCF_001447785.1 Gekko japonicus
GTCCTACACCAAGCAGGAGAGGGGGCTAAATTTTTTTTAAAAAATGCAATGATTGCAAGAGAGAGAGAGAGACTTTTCTGCTCTCGCCACCAATGTTTGTGAAAGAACAGTGAGAAGTTTTGGCTCAGTTTGCTTTCTTCCCTTCTATTGCAAATCACAATGACGCAGGACAGATGGGCAGTCCCACAAGGGCAAAAATCATATAGATGAGCCCTTTTGGTAGTGACTCGTTTATACCATTTTGAATGGATGGGTTGCC
>NW_015310042.1:0-259 GCF_001447785.1 Gekko japonicus
GGCTCTCCAGACCTCGGCCGTGGGGCGTCGACCCCCAGCCTGGCTGCTACCGGTGCGCATAGGAGGGCACGATGTCAAAGCCATGGTCGACAGCGGGAGCTCCCTGTCACTAGTACGGGCACACCTTCTTCCCGAGTGGCTCCCCGTAGTGCGTACTGCGACCGTGGTCTGCTTCCATGGACACGAGGAGCGCTGCCCGGTCGTGATGGGGGCTTTGACCTATCTCGGGCGACGCTGGGAGGTCCCCATGGCAAAGGTC
>NW_015310043.1:0-259 GCF_001447785.1 Gekko japonicus
AACAAGTTGGCTGAAAGGAAAGGAAGTCAGGAAGGACCACGAGGAAAAAAGGAAATGACCTCAGCTTTTCCAGGAATGAGTGAGTGCATGAGCAGATGCGAGGGCAGGAGTGGATGAAATGGATTGCAGAATCCACAAAGACACACCAAAGGGAGGAGGGAATGCTCTGTTGTGTTTTAAACACAGCAAAGTGGGATGGAGAATGAGAGCTACCAGGCTCTGATGCCACGGATAGGTCCTTTCCGCACTTGGATCTCAT
>NW_015310044.1:0-259 GCF_001447785.1 Gekko japonicus
TGGATATCAGTCATAATTCTGGGAGAGCTGCCCTTACCTGTAGATGCTCAGCTGCTGGGTGGTCAGAAACAGGAGCCAAAAGGGGTGTGATGGTCCTGGGGAGAAAAAGAAAAAAGAAAAATGAAGCTTCTTCTACTTATAGAAAGTAGATGGCAATCTAACCATAGCGAATTGCCAGAAACTCTATGGTAATCTATGGCAATTGCTAGAGAGACTCTTGTCACTTGCAGGTAGCTCTAGGAATCACTGAGAACTCTAT
>NW_015310045.1:0-259 GCF_001447785.1 Gekko japonicus
CATTGTCTCCAGGCGAACTGATCTCTGTCTTTTTGCTCATTTGTAATTTTGGAAGATCTCCGGGCCCCACCTAAGGGGGAACCTCCAGGTTAAAGTTGTCAGTCTTAACACCTTGCATGATTTTCTTCACTTGGTGTCTACGTGGGGGTCTGGCCGTCTGTTGAGATCATTGGGAGTCTTCGCCTTGGGAGAATTTGACGACCCTCGACAGCCAAACGTTTGTAGAAAAAGATAAGCCCCAAAGGAAGGAAGCGGCCCT
>NW_015310046.1:0-259 GCF_001447785.1 Gekko japonicus
GATGACAAGCCGCCTCTCTAAAGGGGAGATTATTTGGACCAGGAGGGAGGGGGGCAGGGCAGGGCCTCACACGCCTGTTTCCTGTTACAGGAAACCCAATTAGGACTTGAAATCCTGCAGGACTTCGGGATATCCTTTAAAGGATTTCATTTAAAGCCCTGGCTTTCAAAACCTGGAATGGGACCATATAGCATTCTTTCAGGATTTTAAAAGCACATTGCTTCGCATTTCCCTTGTCACTGTACGCCAGGCCAACTCC
>NW_015310047.1:0-259 GCF_001447785.1 Gekko japonicus
GAGCATTCCATGTGGGGAGGGGCCCTGCCTGCTATCTGAAATGGGTCTGCTCAAAAACAGGATGAATGCCTGGCTGAGGCAGAGATTGCCCTGGGGCATATTCTTCCAGAGGTTGTATTTTCTTGGATGACAAAACCTGAGAATGAACTCCAGTAAGTATTAAAACCAAACAGGTGGGAAAATTGCAAGGACTCCCTGGAGGAGGGAAAATTCCACCCCCTCAGGCAGTCCCCACTCTCTACCCTTTAGTTTTTCCTTT
>NW_015310048.1:0-259 GCF_001447785.1 Gekko japonicus
AAGCAACTTGATGACACATAACATACACAATCATATAAAATAAACTCTGCTGGGTTTTTTAATCCCTTCCCTCAGCTGAGGGGTTAAAACCTTTCTCCAGGATCAAACAGATGCTTAAGTGTGCTGCTGAGATGAGCAGGCACAATTCTAGGCAGCTCCCTGTGGAAAACCCTAGCCCTTGGGGCAGGCCCTGGCTCTTCAGTTTCATACCCAAGAGTCCTGGAACCCTGGGGCTTTCCATTTTTTTCTTGCTGTCATC
>NW_015310049.1:0-259 GCF_001447785.1 Gekko japonicus
CACCAGCACTCAGAGGTGATCAGACAACAATTAGCCATCTCATCGGGTAGCCATTTTGCCACAAAAATGCCATTTACCATTTTGGCCAAACGTACCATCTTGTCCATTACCTCATCCAGAAACCATGCCCATATTGTGGACTAGCCTTAATCTGGTTGCATTTGAACTTTGGTCTCATTTGGTCCTTGGTTGTTAGGCTGTCCAGCCTTTTTCTTATTGGACGTCCTAGCACCCAACCTTCTAGATTTCCTTCATCACA
>NW_015310050.1:0-259 GCF_001447785.1 Gekko japonicus
GCACGTAAGACACACGTCGAAAGGTTCGGTGCCGTTTTCCTCTTTTGCTCAACTTCACTATCAAGTCATTCCTCGCTACAGGCAGCAGCACCCCCTCCCCCCCAGTGTTGTTCCGGCAGTAAGTTTTCGTGACAAACGTTAGGAAATAACTTTGGGCTACAGTTTGCTTTAATACTTGATACGGAATGGTATTTCCCATCAGACTGTGCCCATTCTCACCGGAGTTCACTGCAGGATTCCAGGGCTTCTTCCAGAGCGG
>NW_015310051.1:0-259 GCF_001447785.1 Gekko japonicus
TAACTATATAACTTATTTTCTAACTGAAGTTCTCAACAATAATAAATTGTAACTCCGCATTTACGGAGTATCTTTACCCCCTTCTGAATGGAACACATCCTTCTCTCGATGTAGATTCTTAGGTGGGGGTTTAGCACTCTCCCCACCTAAAAATCTACAGCGGGAGAAAGGTGTGCTCCATTCAGAAGGAAGCTCTCCGGTAGTTTTGTCTGAGAAGTTCTCTAGAAAACATTGGTTGTAAAATCACAGCAATTCTTGA
>NW_015310052.1:0-259 GCF_001447785.1 Gekko japonicus
CTTCACAACAACTCTGCAAAGTAGGTTAGATTTAGACACAACAATTGATGTGAGGTTACCCATCAAGCTTTGTAATGGAGTGGGGATTCAAAATGGGGTCTCCCCAGTTCTAGTCCAACTTGCTGACTACTACACCATACTGATTCTCAAGAAGTGACTAAAGGAGAGGACGGATGTCAATTTATCACCCCAAATGTTACATGATCGTTCTGTAACAAACTCACAGGGCAATCTATAAAACTATAATTCATTTACTCAG
>NW_015310053.1:0-259 GCF_001447785.1 Gekko japonicus
GTGTAAACAGGAACAGCCATTGCCAAAAGGCCAGTGAGGATTGGATAAGGAGAACCTGAAGGTTTCAGCCTTTCCTTCCACTTCACTCCAAATCATGGTCCTTTAGCACTGCTTCTCTGGTACCAATTGGGGCCCCCCTCGCGTAGAACCTGTTTAAAAGGAGCCATTGGGGTAATGTTGGATATCTAGTTAGGCCGTGATTGAAAACTCAAAAATTCCAGAGAACAAAGTTAGAGCCCCGTGGCACCTTTAAGACCAA
>NW_015310054.1:0-259 GCF_001447785.1 Gekko japonicus
CCTCTGTGCAGTATAGCACTGGTACCTTTGTGGGCTACTTGCAGGGACCACAGGGAGACATTTTTTTAAAAAATCTGAATTTTATCCAGAACTACAGTCAAGGACTCCTAAATTCTTGCCCAGGTTTTTCAAACATTTGATCTTGGCTTGCACAGTCTATGGGCCTGAGTGAGTCAGGCCTATAGAATTAGGGTTGCCAACCACCAGATATGGCCTTGAGATCTCCCTGAATTACAACTGGTCTCCAGGTGACAGGGAT
>NW_015310055.1:0-259 GCF_001447785.1 Gekko japonicus
TGCGTTAGGCTCTTCTTTGGTTCAATCACTGCCGCAATTTTTCAAACCTTTTTACATCCTTCTGTATTGGTGGATGCAATAAATTAAGAACTGGGGAAAAAACAAGTTATAACCCTCATGTTTACTTTTCCCCCTGCCTTGGCCGTGTCCTTGCTGCAAAATATTTGACATTTCTAATGTATTAATAATGCCCGTCAGCATCCCGCAATCTGTTATTTACAGAGAACATTTCCCTCTTATCTTTCCTTCTCCCCACCCC
>NW_015310056.1:0-259 GCF_001447785.1 Gekko japonicus
GTAACACACCTCAGTATATACTTTCCTTACGATTCAATGAAAATAGGACTCTCTTCAATACCATACTGTAAAAAAAAACATCTGGAGAAGCTTAACCGAGAGGACACAGAATTTGAAACTCAGTGAAATCTTAGGTGCTTTCAGGCAGTGCTCAAAGAGGTCTGTGGTGGAGCACTAAAAGTCTAAATGGGAGTATAGAACTATGGTTCCGTGCAGTTCTGCATGGTTTTCACAGTGCCATGCAGTCACAGAGTATGAT
>NW_015310057.1:0-259 GCF_001447785.1 Gekko japonicus
GATGTTTTCCCCTTTGCGATTCACTCCAATGGCTTCTCGTTGCCCAACTGCTTCTGACAGATTGCAGCTGATTCTAATGAACTCTAACTGACTCTCTCCAGCCTCAGAATTTTCAGACATCCACCAATCAGGCGGCCAGCGTCCCCACCTATCCAACCCCAGGCAAGGCAAGCGGTAACCAATCCTACCTCAGTTTTAAAACTCTATTGTTTCGTCACAGTACGTGTTTTGCATGTTATGATGTTCCTGTTGTGTTGTA
>NW_015310058.1:0-259 GCF_001447785.1 Gekko japonicus
CTACCAGTAAGTCCCCCTAGTTCTCATGGTAAAATGCAATCGCCTACAGAGAGTGGCGGTCCTGCCTAAAGAAATCCTTCAAGGGATGGACCTCTTTGGAGGGAACAGCTGCTAACACTTCTGGTTGGAAGATGCCTCTGTCAGGTGATCTGCTGACTGCTTGCGGCCACTCCCACTCGTGCCTCAATAAAGCAGACAGGCATGAACGTTTACAATGGGTGTTCCTGAAGGTTTCCAGAAATTACCAATTCCAGTTCTC
>NW_015310059.1:0-259 GCF_001447785.1 Gekko japonicus
CGTCTTCAGCATGACCAGGGTGATGTAATGTAAGTCCTGAAAAGTTAGTTTGGCAGAACTTTAGAGCAGCAGAGGGTTGTCATCGTTGTCATCCCTCTTTCCTGGGGACACGGGGAGATGGTGCCGGCCAGCCGTGGAGAAACCCAGGCATTGCAGTGCACTGACTGGACTGGTATACTTGGCTTTTCTGTGTGTGTGTTTCTGTGGCAGGCGCTTTCGTGCCTCAAGAGGGTGGAAGGGGCTTTGCCTTTGGGAAGGA
>NW_015310060.1:0-259 GCF_001447785.1 Gekko japonicus
GCATCCTGGCTGGGGTTTTTGTAGGGCTGAGGGGGCCGTGATTGGGTACTGCGAAGGGTTTTTTGCTGCCATAGGGGAGGGAGATGATTGGTCACAGCCATAGTCAGCATTCTGAGCACATTTGGGGGGCCCTTTGGATTGTGCTGTAAGAAGAGTTTATATATGTTTATATACAGTGTTCAGCAAGTCAATGAATTTTTGACAATTTTTCACCAAAGCAGTTAGTATTGGATATCATATAGTATAGCATAGCATAGCA
>NW_015310061.1:0-259 GCF_001447785.1 Gekko japonicus
GGTCGCTCATCTCCAGCTGGTCACCCATCAGTGCTTTCAAGTGTTTCTTAACCTCCATTCTTGTGTTCCCGTTTGGGGTACAACCCCTATAAGGGAAGATGTTCAGGCAGACTTTGGCAGGTTGTAACACTAGTTGGAGGGAATTATCATAGTTGTCTGCCTTTAGGATAGCCTGGCTGGAGTCAGGTCTGATATTACTAACAGGGCCATGCTTTAGTTTTCCCATCTTAGGGTCCACCTGATTTCTGCACTCATTAGA
>NW_015310062.1:0-259 GCF_001447785.1 Gekko japonicus
GTTTAAGCTAACCAACTTTATTGCCTTAAAGACATAACACCCCCTAGATGTTCTAACTGCTTAATCATCTTAATTGCCATCTAGGGTTGCCATGTCTCTTTGAGATGCCAGCAGAGGGGTGGGGGGATGTCCAGGAACTGGAAGCATTGTCCCTGATGTGCCGACATCACTGGAAGTGACGTCACGTGTCAACCAGTAGTGATGTAGGCATGTCGGGGGCAATACTCTGATTTCAGGCAAAACTCTATGGTAAAATTGC
>NW_015310063.1:0-259 GCF_001447785.1 Gekko japonicus
TGCAAACTGTGGGCATTTTGGCTGTATGCCGGATTTTCAGAGGAAGCCCTGGGTGCCCCCCCCCCATGCAACAGCAGTTCATAAATCCAGCCCCTGAAGTACTGCTACTGGCTGCTCTCTCCAAGGCATTGCCCCCCAGGCCCTTTTGCCCCCCCTAAAACATGAGCTTTGCTCTGAGCGATGCCCTCCCCCCTCCCCACTATGCTGCAAGCACAGCACAGCAGGTGGGAATGAGAGACCCCACATAAGCATGTCATTT
>NW_015310064.1:0-259 GCF_001447785.1 Gekko japonicus
GGGTCCACCTCCAAAATCTCCAGGAATTTGCCAACCTACAGCTGGCAACCCTATGGCCCACCCCTATGAGGTAAGTCAGACTGAGGCAATGACTGGCCCACGATCTCACAGCACGTTCCGTGGCTGATGGTGATGTCCACCCAGGTCTC
This sequence comes from Gekko japonicus, assembly GCF_001447785.1. NCBI lineage: Eukaryota > Metazoa > Chordata > Lepidosauria > Squamata > Gekkonidae > Gekko > Gekko japonicus. The sequence continues at coordinate 150 of NW_015310064.1, forward strand.
CCTGTTCCTCGGCCAGTTCTGTTTCACTGGCTTTCCTACTTCATTCGAACTAACTTTGGCTGATTCTGTGCATTATCGTCATTTATTTCTGGTGAGCGGATACCCTTGAC
>NW_015310065.1:0-259 GCF_001447785.1 Gekko japonicus
TGTGGTTTCTGCCTCCTACTCATTTCAGCAGGGCTTGTGCAGGAAATTCTGTTGGATTGTGCCATTTTGTCTTTTGCATTTATTTAAGCGCCAAGTGAGCTTGAAAAGATTCCTATATGTGAATTGGGCATTTAGTAATGGCGTGTACCCTAATTAAGGTAATTATGATAAAGGGAACACATTAACATTGTTAACATAAACGACCCAAGGCACAACTTCTTAATATATATTGAAGTTAACTCATTAGACACAATTGCAT
>NW_015310066.1:0-259 GCF_001447785.1 Gekko japonicus
TAGCCTGTTGCCTGCTTGGTTCAAGTCCAAGCAGAAATCTGTGTTATGGCAAAGTACAAATCTGGATAGCCCTGTATATATTTAGGAAAGTACTGCAAACTAGTTTGGCTTGGGTGAAGAAAAATGTGAATGAGATTTTGTTGGGGGTCCTGCAGTATGAATGCCTGCATGATGATTCTGAACATTTGGAGGAGAACATGAGATGTGGCTGTAGAAACAGCTTTGGGTGTCCCGTAAACAAAAAGGGAAAGTGGTAGGG
>NW_015310067.1:0-259 GCF_001447785.1 Gekko japonicus
AAGGAATTACATGGCCTATGCCTTTTTTTTTGTTTTTAAGCCACAATGCAGCAAATGCACCACCAGCTTAAGCATCTGTCCTATTCCCATATGGTGGCCAGCAAATATTAGCCCCTTCCATGGTTTAGGTTGTGGTTGATAGAGAAGTTGTCATGATATTCATATTGTGATCTGTTGCTTCCCCTTGCTGTAAACCCAACAGGAGGGGTGTAGTACACTGACATAATATGTCACACACACTGATTTCAGGTGTAAGAAA
>NW_015310068.1:0-259 GCF_001447785.1 Gekko japonicus
GGTCCCAGTCCAAATTGTCCCTCCACTGTGCCTGGTAATTCCCAGTGTTCTAGTACTTCACACTGCAAGCCCCTTATCCGCTGCTAGTAACATTCAAAGTATGTGGAACAAGAAATGAATGACTCTGGTAGCACTGGGGCTGGTCAAATGTTGGCAGTGCCACTAATAGCGTCAGTCTGAACACCAATTCTTAAGATCCAGACAACACATAAGCTTATCTGAGTGCTCATTTTTTCTTCCACAAGATGGTCCATATTCA
>NW_015310069.1:0-259 GCF_001447785.1 Gekko japonicus
GTGTATGTGAACAAGACCTTGGGGTAAGGGTCAACAGAAAGTTAAACATGAGCAGCCAGTGTGCTGCGGCATCAAAAAAGCCTAATGGAATCTTGGGGTGTATCAAAAGAGGCATAACATCCAAATGACAGCCCTCAGAGTGGAATGACAGTCCCAGAATGCTTCTGCACATCCGAAGGGTTGTCCTTCCAGTCCCAGAACACTTCCGCTAATCCCAGAGACTGTCATTTCATTCTGGAGGCTGTCATTCCAGTCCCAG
>NW_015310070.1:0-259 GCF_001447785.1 Gekko japonicus
CCAACCTTTGGTCGCCAGTGTCCTTTTAGAGGAAAATTTAGGGTGTTAAAATTGCCGCGGGGGCTTGATCCTGATTGGGCCTGCGGCACAGTGAAAACACACAATTCCATCTCTCTCCTCGGGGCCTTTCAAAGTGCGGAAACAGACACTCAGGCCCTTTAAAAGGCACAAAGGGGACAAGGTCACCAGTTGACGCCGCACTGCCAGCCCAATCAGGATCAGGGCCCCCGCAGCAATTCATAGAATCATAGAATGTTAG
>NW_015310071.1:0-259 GCF_001447785.1 Gekko japonicus
GGAACAGTCTTTCAAATCTTGAATGAACGTATGCCAAACAAATATTTAATTGGATAGAAATGAAAGGTACTGGGGGGAGGAATAGTGGTAGATGGCACGGAATATGGAGGGAAGGAAGGGATCAATACTTTATACATCTTCTTCCTATAGACACTTCAGCATTCATAGACAACTTCTGGGTTAATAGTTCTCATCTGATTTACTGAATTTACACGCCAAATTCAGCCAAATACAGCCAGTTTAGTGTAGTGGTTAGGAG
>NW_015310072.1:0-259 GCF_001447785.1 Gekko japonicus
TGCCAGCGTCCAAGGCTGGCTACGCAAGCAGCTCAAGTCGGGGACAGTGACACTGCCAGAAAAAAGGTCCAGCAGATCGGCTATCACAGGCTGGAGATCTGGAGCCCAGGGGGTGCAGTGTAAATTTCAAGACAGCAGAGCATGGAGCAGTTTTGGCCACCACGGGTAGGCTGTTACACTGGGGCCGTTTGTCCAGCCCGCGGTTGCAGAATGATGACAGCCTTTTGCACCAAAAGGAGCTGCGGTGCCTCAAGTGGTT
>NW_015310073.1:0-259 GCF_001447785.1 Gekko japonicus
TTTTTTTTTTAAATCCAGTAACTTGTTATACTCTGCTGGAGTTTGGGCAGATGAAAAATCACAGAACTGAATGGCACCATCTAGTTTGGTCATGGAGGCCCCATTGCCAGCTTTAAGAGCTACCAGATACCTCTTGACTTAGTTGCCAACCCACAGGTGCGTGCGGGAAGTGGAGTCTGTGGCAACAGAACCTCCTGGTGGAACTCTGAAGGAATCCCTGGCCATTATTCTCCAACCCTTCCTCCGTGTAGCTCTACTG
>NW_015310074.1:0-259 GCF_001447785.1 Gekko japonicus
GCTACGACCCGAAGATCTTTCCCCTTCTCACTCTCAGCAAGTTCGTTCGGACCCCGTCAGCCTATACTTGAAGTTGGGGGGTTTTCTGTCCCAATATGCATCACCTTTCACTCTGCACAGGATTATGCTATTAGGCTAGTGGGATTCCATTCCACATGGTGATGTCTAAATCTAGTAATCCCACGACATGTTGCTTGCATTTTGAGATCCTGCAGGCTCTCTCCCTTAGCACTATGCATGGGATAGAGCAGGTCGAGAA
>NW_015310075.1:0-259 GCF_001447785.1 Gekko japonicus
AGACCCATTGGACAGAGCTGAGTAGGATCCTAAGTACCCCTGCTTAGGATTGATCTCTCTGTGAATTGTGTGGAGCACGGCAGAGATTCCGCAAGCCTTACTGGAAGCCTCACAGGGTTTCATAAGCCCCCAAAGTATAATGTTTACCATCCCTAGTTAAGCTGCTACAGACAATAAAGAGACTTTAATACTGGAAACAACTACAAGCGATATAACAGAGAGGCTAAAACCTTGTTCATTCATCTGTTCATTCATTCAT
>NW_015310076.1:0-259 GCF_001447785.1 Gekko japonicus
TTAATTAATTAATAGCTGTGTGTGACCGCACAGTGATGGAATGGGAACTAGTTTCCATCACTCATTCCAGTACAGTTATCCAAGGATTGCAGAATGAGCTGGCACCCGGGTAGAGAGGAAGGCACCTCCACAAGGGTCTGAATGCTAAGACCTCCCACAAAGGACCCTAGGAATTGTAGCATCGTGTGGGGACTGATCACTCTAATTTAGATTTATCAGTTTTCTCACAGAACTACAACTCACAGCATTCTTTTGGCAG
>NW_015310077.1:0-259 GCF_001447785.1 Gekko japonicus
AACCAAGCCCTCATTTACAGTGACAGCAATTAATCTACTGATCTCCTGAGATGGATCATACTCAATTTTGGTGTAATACTCCACCTTATTTAACTGCATATTGATTTCCGAGACATAATCATCATAGTTCTGCAAAACTACAGCCCCTCCTTTGTCAGCTATCTTAATAATGATATCAGACCTCGCTGCCAACTCATTAAGGCTGTCCCATTGACTCCTAGTGATATTATATCGGGTGGGAACCCTGCGTTGTTCTATG
>NW_015310078.1:0-259 GCF_001447785.1 Gekko japonicus
CATACTTTTCATTGCCAGAGTGGAACATCACCAATGAAATAAGGAAACCTACCAAAGGAAACCAACTCAATGGAGATGCAGTTTCTGTAATATCTAGACTGAAGAAACCTGATGCTGCCATGTTAACAGTGCAATACTAATCAGAACTGCACCCTTCTATGCCCATTCCACAGACCTAGAAGGGTGTAGCTTTGTGTAGGATGGCATTGCATCTGTTGGTCAGGGGGAACACACAGGGGCCATGGCTCTATTACCAGAC
>NW_015310079.1:0-259 GCF_001447785.1 Gekko japonicus
CCTAATTTGCTTTCAGTGGAATGATTTGGGTTTGGATTTGCAATGATCACAAACTTTCAGACAACTTGGGAATCACATGTTCCAGAGACTAAACTAAGGATAATACTTCAAGCATGTCACTGTGACGTCTAACCTATGCCAGTTTATACCACAATTTGTTAGTTAGCCTTTAAGGTGCTGCAAGACTTTCTGCTATTAGAGAATGATATATTTTCTTATGAGGTTTTCAAAGTTTCCTTCTCTTCTTAGTATTTCAGAG
>NW_015310080.1:0-259 GCF_001447785.1 Gekko japonicus
CAGCTTAGAGGGAGCATTGGTCCTGTCTTGTACATTGCTTGGTGGTCACCTTCTGGGGTGAATGGGGCATGAGCCTACTCTCCCAGAGCCTCACCCCAAACCACCAATCCCAGTTAAGCCTGTTACCAGGTGTGTCCAGTCAGCAGTGATGAGAGTTCTGTATCCACCTGGATTCCTTTTGCTGTGTGGGACCTGAGGCCAGCCTCCAGAATGGCTTGCAGACGAAGGGACTTCCTTCAAAGGAACTGCTCACACACAG
>NW_015310081.1:0-259 GCF_001447785.1 Gekko japonicus
AAAGCACAGACTTGGGGGGGAGGGGTTGACTTGAGTAATTTAAATCTCTGCCACGCTCATTGCTGAATAGCTTGCTTTGCTTTTGAACTAATTGCCAAAGTCAAAATTTTGTCCTCTCGGTTTGAAATCTTTTGTCAGTTCCAAGGGAAGGAGGACATCAAAAGCGTATGAAATCCAGTGAACGTGTTGCCCTGGAGGAACAAATTGGACACTTTTGCGTCATCTGGACACTTGTTTGATCTGATTTAAATCTAAGTAG
>NW_015310082.1:0-259 GCF_001447785.1 Gekko japonicus
GGGAAAGTGGAATACAGACGAACTCTACTCGTCAGCTTCTTTTTCAGATTTTATTTGGAAGTGCTACAGGGTTTAAAGTGCATGGTAAGTAGAAATCACCTTGTGTATCTGTGTGGATGTAGAGTTGACTGTATATTTTATGGATTTCACAGTCTGCTTATTCAGTCCCTATAAGCCACACATCATGATAGACACCCTATGGGCAACTCCTGATGATCTGTGCCTCCTGGTGGGCTTTCTGCATTTCATAACAAAAGGC
>NW_015310083.1:0-259 GCF_001447785.1 Gekko japonicus
CTCCAAAATGCCTGTCCCCGCCTCTGCACAGGGCAGTCGAAAGTGTGGCGCTGGCCACTGAGCCCCATCCCGTCTGGTACGCAGGGTGTGTGACCCAGGAGGCTACCTCATTGCTGCCACCTCGGCCCTGTGGCTTTCCCCACTGCTGGCACCCATGACTGTGCTACCCCCACCCACTGGCACCTGCTGCTTTGGAGGCTTCTTGGAAGTGCTCCAAAGGAGAGCCTGTGGCCTGCCCTCAGCCTGCCCGCTGTGAGTG
>NW_015310084.1:0-259 GCF_001447785.1 Gekko japonicus
TGGGATTGACAAACACAACATGAAAATTCAACCTTACCGGCTCTCAGCAATAATGTTTGGGCTGACAAATGCCTCAGTCACATATATACAAGCCTAGTGATACTACCCTTGCAAAATCATTCAACTACATCAGCAAATAAAACTGTGTATTAATTTGAAAGCTTCTCGAGTAACCTACATACTGGCTATAATGTGAGAAAATACAATCCACAAAGAACAAGGAAACCAGAACAGTAGTCTGCCATACAACAAAGTTTAA
>NW_015310085.1:0-259 GCF_001447785.1 Gekko japonicus
TATTTCCCAACCCAGAGCTGCCGACCCTAGGCTCGAAGGGGTGCGCTGTGATGGAGTGGCTGAGCACCTGCTTTGCATGCAGAGGATCCCGGGTTCAGCCCCTACCACCTCCAGCTAAAAGGATCAGGTAGGTGATTGGAAAGACCTGGACTTGGGAACAGGACATCTGAAGGAGCATCTCTCCTTCTTACCTGCTTTACTGAAACCCTATGGCTAGGGTTGCCAGCAGGGGGTCATTTCGTAGACAAAGACGTGCAGG
>NW_015310086.1:0-259 GCF_001447785.1 Gekko japonicus
ATTGGCGTCTCTTATGTTCTTATATACTGATGACACCCAGCTCTGTATCTATGTAACTCTCCAAGCGATAGGATAGAGGTCTTCGACAACTGTTTGACCACTGTGGTTAAATGGCTAGGAGAAAACTGAAAATGAACCAAGACTGAAGTAATAGTTGAGAAGTCTGAGGCATTGAAGGACCTTCAGTGGAGATCAGTTGTCTCTTGCTGACCTGGTTATAGAATAGAATGTTTGAATTTTATTCATGGCCAAAGCCAGC
>NW_015310087.1:0-259 GCF_001447785.1 Gekko japonicus
TGAAATTGAATATCTAGAAGCCTGCGTTTGATTGTATAAAATATTACGTTGACTCGGCATAAGGCAGGTTCATATGTTTATGTGCTCAAATATGATTTGTCCTACTACTTATTCATTAAACGTTGGTTGATTCATTGATCATTTAACCCAATTTAAGCACTCATAAGACTTCCCTCAGCAGTGCAATACTATGAAGAGTTATTCCAGTCTAAGTCTATTTAAACCAGGGGTGTATTTCCATACATACCAGTTGCTTGTG
>NW_015310088.1:0-259 GCF_001447785.1 Gekko japonicus
AAAAAATGGGATAAATAGTTTGAAACATTTAACGAGTAACCTAAGATATAGTTCTTGTATTGGAGGAATTAACATAAAAATTCTCACTCAGTCCTACATGTACAGCAATATAATCAAAAGGCTTGCAAAGATCTTAATTGAATTCATGCCTTTGTCTGTTTGAAGTCCTTGCCATTCCCCTTGCATAGGTATAATGTTTGATGTTGATTTGTCGATGTATTTTATCCATGTAGTATTTGGACATGTTAGATATAACTTG
>NW_015310089.1:0-259 GCF_001447785.1 Gekko japonicus
GGGGGGGTTAAAACTTATTTCTCTAACATTTTTATGTTTTTAAAATTATTCATTTCCCTAATCCCAGCACCCTAAAATATATATATAGTACTCCTATTGCCCAAGCTGTATAGAGAACTCAGTGCTAGTAGGGCTTATCAAAATAGGCCTTATAGACTCTTAACTAGATTTAAATTCTCAAAATAATTAATACAAAGAGATATATTATTTCACTTAAACAGAACAGTCCTCCCCTTCCCCTGGTCCAACATTTAGCTAC
>NW_015310090.1:0-259 GCF_001447785.1 Gekko japonicus
GAAGAGGCTACATGGAACTATCCTAAATAAATACAGAGAGATCCATCTCTGTCCCCGTACGTTTCCTCCCTGCCGCACATTGTGGCTCCCTGGGAACTTTGTCTATCTGAAAACGTGTGTTATGGGAATCCCTCTTCTTGTACCATAGTCCCAATCTAAAGCAGCCCCCCCGCCCTGATAATTACATTTTAAAAACTTCTAGGAGCTTGCCAGACTCCAGCAGAGTGGGGATGGAGTCCTGGGATGCAGAGCCCTCCAG
>NW_015310091.1:0-259 GCF_001447785.1 Gekko japonicus
TAGAGTTTTAAAAGAGGCATACACTGGACAACAAGCAAGATTGGCGTGATGAACTGCTACCAGAGTTGTGTTAGCACCACAGTAAGAACACCACACGCAGCGACTCCTTCGCATTATGAGAGGAAGGGGAAGAGCAATTCCTCTCCACCAACTTGTGTTTCTGAACTAGGGCTGCCGGATCCCTCCTGGCCACAGGCAGGAGATGGCGGGGAAGGGGGAGGGGAGGGTTACCAGTTCCAGGCTGGGAAACTACTGGAGA
>NW_015310092.1:0-259 GCF_001447785.1 Gekko japonicus
TTTTGTTTATGAATTTCAATGGCTTCCCAAGTTCTTAAACCTTTTCCTCGGGGGCCTTGTTTTCCAAAGCCCTGAGCATCATTGTTGCTTTCCAGTGAACCCTGGTGCTCAGTTTGAAACTCGCCGCTTTCCGCTATCCTGGCCCACTGACTCTCCGTGTTCTGATTTTCGAACCCAGCCCCGTTCATCTGGAACGTGCTGAAGTTTTCTAGCGGCAGGTTCAAGAAAAGTTGAGAGAGACACTGTGATGGGCGCCGTG
>NW_015310093.1:0-259 GCF_001447785.1 Gekko japonicus
GGAACTGCAGCTAGGAAATGACTAGCTTGGGGAAGGTAGAAGCTTCATTTCTTCAGGGCCTAGACAAGTTGACTACATGCATCATGTTGCTTCCCCTCCTGGATAACTTGGCAAGGCAAGACTTGGGCTGAAAGGAATGCAACATGAATGTGGTAATCAGCACTTAAATGGCAGGAAAGTGTAGGGGTTAGCCCACAAAGGCAGCGTGGAGGGAGGCAACTGGGGTTGGAGGATGTGCACCACAAGAGGGATGTTCTCT
>NW_015310094.1:0-259 GCF_001447785.1 Gekko japonicus
AACTAGCAATTATGTAAACGCAGCAAGAAAGTAGTGGGAGGAAACTGCCTCTTCCCAGTATTTTTGGAAAAGGGTTTCTGGAAATGTAACATAGATTATGAGCTAAGGTGTTCGAGTGAGATTTTGCAGGAGGGGAATTCGCAATCCCATCCTAAGCAGAGTTGTACCTTTTAAAACTCACTGACTTCAGTGGATTTAGAAGGATACAACGCATCTCAGGATTGCACTGCTGGAGCCTAAAACATAAAATCCAGCATAC
>NW_015310095.1:0-259 GCF_001447785.1 Gekko japonicus
GGGGGGGGGGGTATCGGGGGGGGGGGGGGAGTGATTTCCCTCTTTCCTCCTGCCTGCGAGCCGCATGGATCTGTGTTGCGGCTGCCGTACCGCTTTTGTCTTCCATGGAAAGGGTCTCAAAAGTGCAAAATGTTCACATGCTGAGCGCCCACACTGGCAATTAAGGGAGGCTGCCCAGCTGTTTAACCTCTCAGATCAAAGCACATGGAAGCAATTCTGTAGTGGAGCAGCTACTACTAGGTATCAATCCATACTGCTA
>NW_015310096.1:0-259 GCF_001447785.1 Gekko japonicus
CTTAACCACTTGAGCCACTGCACCTCCTTCTGATTAGGACCAATCGAAACATCTCAAAGTAGCAAAATAAGAGTTTGTTCCTCAGGACACCACTTAAAGCTAAATGTTTAGTATTAAAGGGGGAAGGAAGCGAGAGGGGAAACCCATGATTCAGGACATGGCGGAAAAGTCCCCAGATCTGCCATTTGTAGCTTTCTTGACACAGAAAGCAGAAGGTGCTACAGACTTAACCGCTGAGCAAAGGGATGCAGTGAGAGAG
>NW_015310097.1:0-259 GCF_001447785.1 Gekko japonicus
CATTCAGAATCTCTGCTGAGCTCCTCTAGCTACCCTTAGTGCCCATTGGATTCCACTGATAGAGTGAACAGAGCTCTGCCTGGTATTCTAAATGATACGTATGCAGTACGGTGTTACCAATGAGACTTGGAAGCCTCGTTCTTGTGCTGGGTCAGGCTGTATTTTCACTTAGTTTGGTAAAGCGTCCTCTTAAGAGACAGCCATCGGGGGGGTGGGCTCGGGCCAGGTACACACTCTCAGGTTAACCTACCTCACAGGG
>NW_015310098.1:0-259 GCF_001447785.1 Gekko japonicus
CAACCCCTGGCATCTCCAGTTAAAAAGAATCCGCAGTAGGTGATGCGACAGACAGAGGTGTGAGAGCCTTCACCAATCAGAGGAGCCAATGCTGATCTTGATGGACGAAGGGTCTAGGCACCTGTGGGTATTCAACTCAACTGGGAACCTTCACCCGCAAAACATGGGCATTGTCATGCAGCTTGATCCAGGGATGGTTGAACACCCCCTCCTCCCCTGCCAGGAGCTCTGCCCCAAAGCTGTTCAACAGCAGCCGTGT
>NW_015310099.1:0-259 GCF_001447785.1 Gekko japonicus
CATGTAAATTGATAAAACATTGCAAAAGAGCAATCCAGATGAGTGTGTATATATCACTGTATCAGTATCCTTCCTGGGTGCTGTGTTACAAATACACAGGAGTACATGTGCACATCAGTCAACATCACACAAGAGAATTCTATGTACAACCTCAGCAAGGGTTTTCTTTTTTAAATCAAAATGAGCATGTACATTGAAGACACGGGGGGGGAGAGCAGAATAATAGAATTATAGAGTTGGAAAGAACCTCCAGGGTCAT
>NW_015310100.1:0-259 GCF_001447785.1 Gekko japonicus
AAAAAAAAATCTGGCAAGGGCGTTATTCCTAGAGGCAAGCTGCGCTAAAGATGCGTTTTAAAAAGGAAAAATACAGAAGGATCAACTTAAAATAAATTTATTATCATACAAAAGCACGTGCGCTGAAGATACATAAATAACATACAATGCAAATGAAATACCGAACACAAAACGGACGGCTGGAACAGAGGCTAAAAGCATCACAACACAGGCCAAAACAAAGGCTACAATTTCAAGGAAGCACTAATGATTCCAGCAA
>NW_015310101.1:0-259 GCF_001447785.1 Gekko japonicus
GTCAGTTTTAAGCTTCCCCTGTTGCAGAGAGTCTTGGTCAAGTGGGATTACAGAGACACCGCGCTGCTGGAGACATAAAGAAGAAACCAGTTTGGAAAGACAGATTGCCACAGGGGAGAGACAAGTCGCTCGCTCGTCTGTCTCAATGACTACATTCCATTTGCTGTGTGTAGGAAAGCAGTACTTCAGTTTTAGGGAAGCTGTCACCAAGACAGAAGCGATTATTGCTCCACTCTGTCGACAGACCTGTGGGGCGACC
>NW_015310102.1:0-259 GCF_001447785.1 Gekko japonicus
CTGAATATGAGTAATAAGCGTGGATGAGACTGAGATATAATCAATTGTACTGAAGCCCTGGAAGAAAGATAGCTATAGGTGCCTTGAGAGGTACCAAATCCACTATCATGAAGAATGTGTAGTTGGTGAAGGGATAGAAAGTCCATGAATCTAAGGCCTGCTTTATTAATAACCAAATGGTGAGATACTCTGCTCAAAAAACAAGCTTGCAGTATATCCCGATGATGAACGCTGTCTGAGGGATGGACCTCGGTGGGGA
>NW_015310103.1:0-259 GCF_001447785.1 Gekko japonicus
GCATGCTCAGGTGTCATGCCCCTGTTAGAACAGGGAGCTGTTTTTATTAAATAAATAAACAAGTCCCATTGCATCTGACCAGCAGTGGCCAGAACTGGAGTGCCCCAAAGAAAAAGCAGTTAAAACTTTGTATACTAAGTGGGGTTGACAACCCTGCCCTGGTAAACTCATGTGAAGCTGGGTTTCGGGAGGGATTTCACCTAGATTCCATGGTATAGCCTAGGGCCCAACCTCTGAAGCTACCATTTTCTCCAGGGGA
>NW_015310104.1:0-259 GCF_001447785.1 Gekko japonicus
TAAATTGGCTCCAAGTTGTTTCTGCATCTAATTCAAGAGGCTGATTATGAGCTTTTTAAAAGCCTTCCATGGCCTAGAACCCACATATCTAGACTGGTTACTTCTATGGCTGCCAGGCCTCTCACTATGGAGAAGACCTCCCACTAGCAGCCCATGTTGCCTTAAAAAGGTTGGTGTTATGTGTAACATTACATCACTTCTGTAGAAAACCTAGGTGACATAGGGTAGCTCTAGGAACTGCAATTACCAAAAACTCTGT
>NW_015310105.1:0-259 GCF_001447785.1 Gekko japonicus
CAAGCGCAGGAAAGTGTGTGGCTGCTCATTGGTCGAGGAGGGCGGCACGGAGGACACTCATGACCTCAAGCAGGTAGGGGGCCAGGGCGATGGTGGGGCAGAGGTGCAGGAGGAAGCTGAGGAGGCACAGGAGGCCGAGGTGGAACTCCTCGCAGGAGTTGTCAGAGTCCGCCTTGCAGAGGCCGGCATGAAGACAAGCAGAGTCTGGGTGGGCTGGGTCACCACCCCCCATAGAGGAAAGCCTGAACACCAGGTCCTG
>NW_015310106.1:0-259 GCF_001447785.1 Gekko japonicus
ACTGGCCTGATCCAACATTGACTTCCCTTTTGTTCTTATGTTCTCCTCACGGAAACCCAATATCCACCAAACTGAAAATGTAATTGTACCTGTGACTGAATGGATATCAGCCAGTGCAGGATTACATTTACAGCAGCAGACTGCATCACTTCTTGCATCCCATTTATATTCTCTGAACTGCTGCTGGAGATCATCTTGCATACTCAGTCCTGAAGTCCCAAGGCACAGAGTTTTATATCTATTAACTTGCATTCCATGA
>NW_015310107.1:0-259 GCF_001447785.1 Gekko japonicus
TTCTTAGCTGTGCAGCTCTGTGAGCACTGGCGTTCTTCCTCTACAGAATGCCGATTCATTTTAGCCAGCTTTACAAATGAATTAATAAATAAATATGCACAACAAATAGTGGCTTACCCATGCATGGCTTACCTGTAACAATTGTTGTCAAATTGATTGTAGCTAGCAAATGCGATTAAGACACCAAAGCCAGCTCCTAAGGAGTAGAATATCTGTGTGGCTGCATCGATCCATACCTACAGAGGGAAAGAACAAACCC
>NW_015310108.1:0-259 GCF_001447785.1 Gekko japonicus
CAGGCCACACCCAGAGGCTGGCAACCCTATTCCCTTAATGGGTTCAAAAGCAGACATAATCAAATAATATACTTTATAAAAGTAAAACTTAACATATTACACATAAGGTACAATTCCAACGGGAGGTAGGGAAGAAGAGAACACTTCCTTTAAGTTATAAAAAATACTAATGTTGGAGATGGTGCATGCTTTCTTACAGTATCAGTGATTATTTCTGCCTTTTCTAGGATTATGAAAAGTTCTAAACATGTTTCCTAAC
>NW_015310109.1:0-259 GCF_001447785.1 Gekko japonicus
TAAGACTTCATACAGCAAGTTATGTGGTGTCAAACCAGAGCAGTATTTGGGGCTTGGGGGGGGGGTTGAGTTTAATAGAAAATGGTGTTGTGGATCAAAGGCGCTATCCTTCCAAGAAAATGTACCTTCTTCTGTGATCTCTGTTAGAAAAGCCTCATTTTGTGCTCAGAGGAAGAAACAGACTCTTTTATGGTGAGACATTGGTGTGTGTGGGGGTCCAGTTTTGGCACACTTTGTTGTTCAGTCACACAGTCGAGTC
>NW_015310110.1:0-259 GCF_001447785.1 Gekko japonicus
TCCTCCACAAATTCATAGGGAGACCATAAATCAGAAGCCACTTGACAACATTGTGACACACACTACAGCCCCATGAAAGATTAATTAGCATTTTATTTCAGCACACGCCTTCTTGGATTAGAACACATGTCTTAATGAAACCCTCTTCCAACTTCCTCAGAATAAAGACAAGTTCTGTGTTCAATTCCACCCGTGTTGGATGACACTGGAGTAAGCAGAGAAGGAGTCTTCTGGAGTCTTAGTAACGTTTGCTAAATTC
>NW_015310111.1:0-260 GCF_001447785.1 Gekko japonicus
GTCAGGCCCTGTTAACAATAGAGAACATTAATTGATAGGGTCACTAGAAGTCGGAAGCAACTTGATGACACTCGACATACACACAACCACAGAAGAAGAGAAGAGATCGGATTTATACCCCGCCCTTCACTCAGAGTCTCAGAACAGCTTACTGCCTTATTTATTTATTTATTCGACTTCTATCCCACCCTCCCTGCATAGCAGACTCAGAGTGGGTTACATCAAATTTGTTAAAAATACAATATACAAAAATTAACACA
>NW_015310112.1:0-259 GCF_001447785.1 Gekko japonicus
CTCACGCAAAGAAAGTGTCTTTAATTGGCCAAATCTGTCCCTCTGCAGAGTTATGATTTCTTAAGAGGCCAGCCAAAAAGCGAGTGTTTAAGTAGCATGATGGGAAGCTGCCTTCCTGCCGAGATCAGCTTCCAGCATGGAGAATGGAGAAGATCCTCAGCTGGTGATGTCACCAGGCAGCGAGTGGCCCGGAGAGCTACTGGGAGCTTCAGAGCCCAGGACTCCTGGGCCATCCCGACTCCCTGCCGTTGTCCCCCCC
>NW_015310113.1:0-259 GCF_001447785.1 Gekko japonicus
AAGGTTGCCCTCTGTCCCCTTTATTGTTTATTTTTGCGATAGAATTATTCAACGATATGGTGAGAGAAGATACATCTATTAAGGGGCTATGTGTTAAGGGTGAACAATTTAAACTACTGGCATATGCCGACGATTTGGTTTTAGTACTGGAAGATCCTATCCCATCATTAATACAAGTGTTACAAAAGCTGAAAATTTATGGTCAAGTAGCGGGATTGAAAGTAAATCTTCAGAAATCTAAAATAATTACAAAAAACTG
>NW_015310114.1:0-259 GCF_001447785.1 Gekko japonicus
TCTTCTTCTTCTAAATCTAGATTTCCAGTGATTTCTAAAACTACCCTATGTCACTTTTGGGTTTTTCCCAGAAATGATTCATTGCACATAATGCCATGTCCCCACTCCTGAAGCTCCTACTATTTTTATAAATTGGAGAAAGCACCCACTAAATATGGTTGAAATCATCCAACATCAGTGGGGTAATTGTGGACTCAGTGTCCTACAGAATGTTTTTATTTTCCATCAGAGAATTCTGGCTCTTTGGTGTCATAGGCAC
>NW_015310115.1:0-259 GCF_001447785.1 Gekko japonicus
GAAATAGAGATTATTTTTGACTATATTAGCTGCTATGTCCACAGAGGCTCAAGAAGTAATTGTGGCTGGTAAACCCATAATTACTAACTTTGTCTTTGGGGTGCTGCTCTGTCCAAATCCTGTTTGCTCAATTTGCACACTGTATTTCCACTGCTCCATATTTACAAGCAGGACTATACAGGTGTTGGGTTTAGACAGGGGGAAGGTCTTGCCAAGCCATGAATTTTACTTCCTTATTTTAAGAATAAAGAAGATAAGA
>NW_015310116.1:0-259 GCF_001447785.1 Gekko japonicus
CTCCATTATCTCTTTTGAGTACTTTTCTTCTGAATATTTATTTTCTTTAGATCCATCATTCCGATTTCCCCCCAAGTACTTCTGCCCACACAAGTCCTCTCTGTGAACTCCTTCATTTCTTTCCCTCTCCATGGTGCTGAAAACTACTCTTGTACCTGCATGCTTTTGTTAGAAGGCGGTATAGTCCTTCAGAGATCACTGATGAAATGCTTTTGCTGCAATAGTCTGAAAGCTAGCCTTGCAACTTTTTAATTTTTTT
>NW_015310117.1:0-259 GCF_001447785.1 Gekko japonicus
GTTTTATTGCCTTGTAAATATTTTACTGGCCTGCATTGGAACCAGTGCTATTTAATACACACCTCAATTGCTTTTTAAAGGGGGACTGGACACAGCCAGCATGAATTTCACCATCAACGGTTATTAAGACACGGTGACTAAATGGAACCTCCATACTCAGCGGCAGTGTCTCCCTGAATACCAGTCCGGAGAAGTAACGATGGGAGGTGGGGCTTAGGAGAAGGAGACTAGATTTTTACCCTGCCCTTCATTCGGAGTC
>NW_015310118.1:0-259 GCF_001447785.1 Gekko japonicus
AGTAAGTGTATACACTACAGGGCCTTGTAAATGCAGTTTGTGGCTGTCCAGTTCAAGGACTAAATAATCTCATTTACTGAAGAAGAGGGACATGTCTTCTAGGATTATGGTGAGTGACTTGCATAAATCATGGAATTATATGCTGACCATGCCCTCCTTGTACTGCTTACTTACATGAGTCCTTTAAATGATCAACATTGCCTAGATTGCATAGGGTTTTTAAAATTATTATTATGATAAAATTACTGTTCCATCAACC
>NW_015310119.1:0-259 GCF_001447785.1 Gekko japonicus
TTACAATCATAAGTCTCACTGAGAATACTGCTAGAGCTGCTGTCTCATCCACGTTGGTAAATACGGAACAAAGGGTGAAGTTTAACGGTGCTGAAAAGCATACCCAGAAGGAAAGGAAGCATTGCATGGTTCTCAAGGTAACGTGCCGTCTTCGATGTACAATTCCCAAGCAGTGATGCAAGAACGCATGCAAGCACAAAAAACCCAAATAAGTTGATTTAGAACTCTTAATTGACAGCCAGTTTGGTGTAGCGGTTAA
>NW_015310120.1:0-259 GCF_001447785.1 Gekko japonicus
TTGTTGGTAGAGGCCTTTTTCTCCAGTGGAAAGCATCTTCTGTTGCATCAGGAGTCATGTCCTTCTGCTGGGTTGGAAGAATCCATCCCATGAACTCTTGATCAGTTTTTTTTAAGGAACTTTCAAGAATATAGCAAGAACGTTCTTTGGTTATTTCAGGACAGAAATTTTATAATGTTATAATCATATTATAATTTCATAATACATGAATGAATACTAGGGGCAGCAGCCTCCAAGAAGGAGGAGGAGGAGGAGGAGG
>NW_015310121.1:0-259 GCF_001447785.1 Gekko japonicus
GAGGAAATGGCTGCTCTGGAGGGCGGACTGTTTGGCATTATGCTCCACGAAACTCTCTTCCCTCCCCAGGTTCTGCATCCCACATCTCCAGAAATTTCTCAACCCGAAGTTGGCAGCCCTGGCCAGGGAAAAGCGTTAAAAGCTGTTTCCAACGTCACACGCAGCAGCACCCTGTGACATGGAGAATCAGCGCACAGAAACAAAGTGCAGGTCTGTCTCTCTGGGTCCCAGTTACACAGGGGTCGTTTCGTAGAAAAAG
>NW_015310122.1:0-259 GCF_001447785.1 Gekko japonicus
CCTGTTACGTAAAAAGTTATCCTTTTGGTACCGGGGCTGCTGAAGCAGAGGCAACCATCGTGAGGCCAATACTAAGGCCTGATCAAGCCTGGTACGTTTATATAAAGCTGTCCAGCCAATAGGAAGCTAACACTTTGCCCATTGGAACATAAGATACCTGGGGGGTAGGTCTGGGTGAAGAAGAAGAAGAGATTTGGTTTATACCTGAAGGAGTCTCAGGCTGTGGTCAGATGGTCATTTTGATCAGGTTTCACCACTG
>NW_015310123.1:0-259 GCF_001447785.1 Gekko japonicus
GGGAGGCAGGAGTTTTTCTTCCCCCCAGGGCAACATTCCAAGGCCAAATGGGCTGTTTTTATTGCTTGCCTGGAGCCAGCTCTTTTTAAAAAAGCGAAAATCTAGTTTGGCTCTAAACTGCCTTTTTAGGAGTGGCAGGGGATGTCACAGTCCTCCAGGACTGAACTAAATAATGCTGGACACCAAAACTCATGCCAGGAAGAAATAACTGACATATATTTTACCTAGGAACACAGAATCATAGAGTTGGAAGGGGCCT
>NW_015310124.1:0-259 GCF_001447785.1 Gekko japonicus
TCACTATCACTATACAAATACTATACATATTTGTAACACTGTACAAAAATAATTTTTTTGCAGCCAGCCACATCAAAAATGTTTTTTGCTGTGTTATATCAGTGCTTATGGGGGAGAGGATGCAAACAAATCAAATTTTTGAAAGCTGCTGCAAGGGACACATGCTCCAGTTCTGGGGGGAAAGTCAGAAATGCTTCTAGTTAAAATTAGGGATACTGCAAATTTCTCAGCAAACCTGTTTGTCAGTTGAATTTACCCT
>NW_015310125.1:0-259 GCF_001447785.1 Gekko japonicus
TAGTATCTCTACCTCCACAATTTCTAACATCCTCTTCTTCTTCTACCGTCCCTGCAATGCACGGAGTCGGCAGATATTTGCCTTCTCATTTCTTCCCTTAAGATGGTGTGGAAGACTTTGCCCACCATTGGCAATTAGTACCGGTCACACCAACAAACTTTATGAAGGGATGCCCATCCACTGGGGCACACTGCACACCAGGCTTTTGAACGATGACACCCTGAAGCAGCCGGGTGACTGGGCAGGACATGACGCCGCT
>NW_015310126.1:0-259 GCF_001447785.1 Gekko japonicus
ATCCACGCAAAGCGATGGGCTTAGAAAGGTGCAACTTTGCTTAGGAGAGCACTGTTTGTACCTCTATATTCCTGGGTCTGTGAAGTGGCACATGAGGTAAGAATGATGGGAAATTATGTATTTTGGATTATTTCTCAAATCCCAAAATATATCAATGAATTCAACTTCTAGCAACAGATTTGTCTGCTTCTAGCCCAAGAATCGTTTCAGGAAACATATATATATATTCCTGCAGGAACGGAGTTCTGGCTGGCTCCCA
>NW_015310127.1:0-259 GCF_001447785.1 Gekko japonicus
CTGTTTTGTACTTTTTAAGCCAGTGATGCAGGATGTATTCATGACACCTTTCTTTTTTACTCTTCGTTAAAGTTGCCACAAAGTCTGATGGTTCTTTCCGCCTCGAAAACATAACAACTGGTACCTACACCATTCAAGCTCAGAAAGAGCATCTCTTCTTTGATACTCTTACAGTGAAGATTGCACCCAACACTCCCCAGCTGGCTGACATCATAGTCACAGAGTGAGTGTGTGGTGTGCTGCTTATTTGGGGGGACTG
>NW_015310128.1:0-259 GCF_001447785.1 Gekko japonicus
CCGTGGGTCCTATTTTGGTTTTGTGAAAGATTTTAGCAGGCAAATGATGGCGGCAGTTTCGGGAAATTCCACACACACCCAGTACTTTGTTTTAACTTGTACATTTTGTCCTTATAGACATTTGCCCCAGCTGTCCTCTCTTAAACCTTTAAAAACCAGGCAATGGCTTGGTTCAGAGGTCAGGTAAAAGCATGGGTCAATTAAATTTACTCTGGTTAGCTACACAGGGGAATAGAAGGGGAAGTCGTGGAAGTAGCGA
>NW_015310129.1:0-259 GCF_001447785.1 Gekko japonicus
CCTCCCTCCCTCTCCTGGTAAGTCCCACCCCTTCCATAACCGGCGGCTTGGAGCGACCCGGCAACCTGAGTCCCTATGTTAGACCTAATACAATCAGATCTAAGTTGCGGGTTCTCTTCAGTTCCTATGTGAACGGTGCCTGGTTCGTATGAGGACAATTGAGAAGGGGCTTCAGCCTTCCCCCTTGCTCTACTTTTCCAACTGGAAACCATCTGGGGGGAGTACTATTTGGGGAAACCTACATGTTCCCAGAGTACAC
>NW_015310130.1:0-259 GCF_001447785.1 Gekko japonicus
TACTTTTCACTCAGCATCTGTAACTGGCATGTGGTAGGAAACCTGATTAGGCCTAATAGTAGGAGTCTGGAGTCTCATCATTGCTTAGCTGATAAGCCAGTGTGTTCTGTTTTCTGAACTTCAGGTTGCTGTTGTGCTAGCCTCCAGCTCTGATCATGGACCTCGAGGCCCTTGAATTGGGGAATGTTCCCATTAAGTATGTATTTAAATACTGCCATCTATGGCCTCAGCTTTGTCCAGATATCCTTCTTCAGAGCCA
>NW_015310131.1:0-259 GCF_001447785.1 Gekko japonicus
CCACCCACTTTCTAAAAACACGTGGTGGGTGGCCTGGTGCCCAGGATCACCATGTTGGGGAACCCTGGTTTACATCATCCGTTAGGAACATCTTAACCTCCATAGTGGTTATAATCCCCGTATTTACAACTCAGACGTCATTTGCTACTGTTTCCCATGGCTTTTGAATACAGGAGGAGGCTGTCTTGTTCCTTCAAAACAGGCATGTGGTACCACAAGAATGTGTGATGGAAAGATCTAGAACTAGGCCTTAGAAAAC
>NW_015310132.1:0-260 GCF_001447785.1 Gekko japonicus
GAAGGAGTGGGGAATCAAACCCAGTTCGCGCACTATACTAAACTGGCTGAGAATGTCTGTTCAATGAAGCATATCCTCTACTACACAGAGAAGGAGAAAGGCAACAGACAGTTTGCTTGGGAATGGATGGCTTTACAGGTGTTTTACTTCTTAACAATCAGTTCTTACGGGAAAGACATCATTTTCACATCACTGCTTATGCCTTACCTCCAGCAATGCTTTTTCCAACCCGAAACAGCCATGGGGAGCTGCTATTTGTC
>NW_015310133.1:0-259 GCF_001447785.1 Gekko japonicus
CTTCCAACCCAAAAGAGGACATTTTCATCTATTTTTTTTTAAAAAAGAGATGCCAAAAGAGGATGAACACACAAAAAAAGAGGTCGTGAAACTTTTGAGTGGTCTTCTATTTGCAATACATAATAAAAAACCTCTGTCATTTAAACTGGTTGGGCCGTCTTCCTGTAAAATCACCATTAAGTTGCCTCGCAGGTCAAGGGATTCTCCGTCAACATGTGTCCTGACTTTTCAGTCCCCCTGACTCTTGCTGTCTCTTTCC
>NW_015310134.1:0-259 GCF_001447785.1 Gekko japonicus
TCAGCTCACTTCCCATTCACCAGTGGTGAACAAACAGCCAATTAAACAACAGGCCATTTGGCTGTTCACAGTATGTTCATGTGCATTCACAGTGATACGCTACTTGCCGCTATCAGCAGCAGTGGACTCTCAGCGGATGAAGGATCAGCTGAGAGTCGGTGTCTGATCTCCTGCGGGGGAAATTTTGCTCTGTGCCAAGCAACGGGTTGTTTTGGGGAAGGGGGATTAGGAATGGGCTATCCCTTGAGCTGCGGTGGCT
>NW_015310135.1:0-259 GCF_001447785.1 Gekko japonicus
TGTGTGTGTGTGTGTGTGTGTGTATCATACTAACAGGGCTATCCTCTGCAATTGTACTTATTTACTAAACCCTTTAGATTACTGTGGGAGGGAAGATAAGCATGATGAATGGTATATAAGATTTCTCAACTTTGTATCATGTCCTGTGAAACTTGTTTCTGGTAGTTCTAACCCTTGTATTTTGTAATATGGTCTGATTGCCTCTAGCCTATTGCAGAACAGGCCAAATGAAAGAATAAAACACAACAGAAAAAGAAGG
>NW_015310136.1:0-259 GCF_001447785.1 Gekko japonicus
TAACGTTCTATGATTCTATGATTCTAAGAGACTTTTATCTGTTCTGTATGGATGTATTCTTAACAGGTACCTTGTACCATAAATCAAATCTTAACTTTCTGCAGTGGTTATGACTAAGGGCTGGATCCGGATTAAAATTTCCAGCCATACAAATACTTCATTCAATACAAAATAACTTTCCTGCTTCTCCTCTCCTACTGCAGCCCACTGTCATTCCCATAATACTGCCCTTGGGGTCAGGGAAAGAAGAAGAAGAAGA
>NW_015310137.1:0-259 GCF_001447785.1 Gekko japonicus
GGCTTGGCCAGGGCCCAAACCCTGCCAGCTATAATGTGGCTCTCCTAGCAACTCAGCTAACACCACCACTTGTGGAGGTCAGAGGCCGTTATGGGGGCTTCAACTGTCACTATTGACAACCCGGCCATCCCGCATGGGATGGTCCGGCTTGGCGGGACCCCCGCTTAGCGCTAAGCAACCGAAGCCCTCCCGGTGCCCGACACCCAGCTACGGCCACTTCCTTCCAGATCCGGAAGTAGAGGAAAATCCGCCACCTAAG
>NW_015310138.1:0-259 GCF_001447785.1 Gekko japonicus
ACATGTTTGCGTGGCCAAGGGTCAGCCCCAGGGTGGGCTCTGAGGTAGCTGCCCACAAACTGAAGGGTGACCTGTAAGTACAGGACCCAAGGAGGGCCACACTCTCTTCCTGAATCCGGGTGAGGGCAACTGGGGAGGGGGGCGCTTTGGCTTGGGGATTGCTGCTCCAGCTCCATGGTCGCAGACGTGCTGAGGTCAACAACACCTCTTGACATCAGCCTCCTTGTCTACGAAGCTGATGGCCGTTAGAAGAAGAAGA
>NW_015310139.1:0-259 GCF_001447785.1 Gekko japonicus
CTCAAGAACCTTTGCCACACTCCTGCCTGCAGCTGAGACGGTGGCTTGGCTGAGTCACTTCCCTGGTTTTGACCCTCAACACAGGACCCTGCTTCCAGGAGGAGGAGAAAGATCTCTGAAGGGGTTCTCGAATGATAGTCTGGTAGGTGACTTCCTAAGCTGGTGGAGACAGTTTGACCCACTATGCTACGAAGAATGAGCTGACTGACCCTACTCAATAAAATTGGGGCACTCTTCTTGGACGGGGAGGGGACACATC
>NW_015310140.1:0-259 GCF_001447785.1 Gekko japonicus
TGATAGCTGAGCAAAAGAGGGTTAACCTAAAATCAGATCTAATCTAGTAGAGGACCCAGTGGAACATGATAAGCAGGTGCAATGTGAAAAATTATAAAGGTTTAGTAGAACTGTAAGGGGTGGACTGTACAAGACGCATGATATGAGTCCGGGCAGGTAGCCCCTGTCCTGATAAGCAGTCTCACGTACATCAAGGAACTCGCCTTAAAAACTACTCCACCGGCTGGTGCAGCTTGGGGCACGGGGGGGGGGGGCTTTT
>NW_015310141.1:0-259 GCF_001447785.1 Gekko japonicus
TTGAAATGTGTATTTGTGTGTATGGATACAGATATTACTCAAACTCCGCTGCAGATTATTTTAGAGGTGAACTTGGTGAGCTGTAGAAATTGCTATATTATAAATGGTGTCAGATGTATCATTTTGCTTGAGGCCCCTGAACATTTGATGGCAATTAAACTTTGACTGTTGGAGATTTTTGATGGGAAAACAAGAGAGCTGAGGAGAACTAAGGTGTGGCTGAGCAGCCATTTTGATTACCTCAGAAAAAGAGTTGGAA
>NW_015310142.1:0-259 GCF_001447785.1 Gekko japonicus
CTAGATTCACCAAAAAGAAATGTATGTATTTTCAGCCCCTTCAAGATTAAAAGTAGGAAAAGGTGGGCTAAGAGAATCCTGGGGACAGTGAACATTCCCCTCAATTCATATAAATCTTAGGTAAAGGTATAAGGGGTAGTTTTAAAAGAAATAGTCTTACTTTTTTGTTCCTTCATCAGATCTGTTAAAGAGCGGGACCTTTCTGCCCCAATTCTGAAATTGTTCTGTGTGGTTAATCAAATTATCTACCTAAACCCAC
>NW_015310143.1:0-259 GCF_001447785.1 Gekko japonicus
CTGCCTCACAGGGCTGTTGGGAGGATAAATGGATTCAATGAAAATGATATAAGCTGTTTTGGGTCCCCATCAGAGATAAAGGCAGTGCAGGGAACATGGAACACATCCCTCTCCTTTACAAAGCCAAGGGGGATGAGCTCTCACAGCCAATGAGGTGTGGTGGTAATTAGAGTGACCAGGATCATCTAGCGGACATTGGTTCACATCCCACCTCGGCTACAGAACCTACCTAGGTAATGTTATAACAGTGACCCCCCCC
>NW_015310144.1:0-259 GCF_001447785.1 Gekko japonicus
CTTGTCAAACGCAGCTGAAGGCATTGCTAAAGCACAGCTGCCACAGGCTAACCGAGGAGACAGAAATCCACTCATCCATTTGACAGACTTCATATTAGCATTACTTAAATCCATATTCTGATTTCAAACAGGGGGGGGGGCAATTGAAACACATTGTAGCAAGTTTAAATAGTAGTTCAGTGTATCCCTGAAAAGCCTGGTTAAGAACATGGTGATTGGCATGTGTAGCAATGAACAAATACTTGGGGGGGGGGGGGGG
>NW_015310145.1:0-259 GCF_001447785.1 Gekko japonicus
CTGGATCCATTCTGCTAGCGGTGGTGTGTTCCCTACAGCGCAAGGGAAGTCCCTCTGATACAAGAGAGTCCTTGAAGCTCTTTTAGCGTCTTGCTTTGGAGGAAAGTATGACCACTGGCCGGAAGGACCTACGGCATCCTACCCATTGTAGATCATTCCTCCTGTTTTAATGTTATTTTATTGAACTGTCCCGATAAAAGGCTCTTTTTAACTCAAGGAAGGGTTCTAAGGTTCCCTTTTCTAGCTTTCTTTCTTAGGG
>NW_015310146.1:0-259 GCF_001447785.1 Gekko japonicus
CAGTAAACTGTCGGTGATGAACAATAACATATAATGCATACAAAAAGTAATGAAATAAAACTAGATTTCCGTATTTGGGAGTACATAATGGTGTACACAACAAGCAAAGTAATATAATTGACCATAATTTCACAGATGTTAGCTATGACTCCATTCACTTTATACAAAGGCTTTCCTGAACCATTCGAAAAACAGTGCGACAGTGTATCATATAAACTGACAAAACATGCTCAAGACAATAAAGTTATTTCATTCTGCA
>NW_015310147.1:0-259 GCF_001447785.1 Gekko japonicus
TTAACCACTGCACCAAACCACTACACCAGGTGCCACTGGACTCAAAATCTGTTATCTAACAAGGAGACAGCAAACTTGAGTGGCCCCCCACACACACACACTATCTCATCCTGAAAAGTTACCGTAAATCCTGTGTTTCCCCCTTAGCGAGAACGTCTTGTGAAAGTTAGGCAAACATGGCAAACGCCATGTTTGAAGGTTGGACTAGATGACCCGTGGCAAGAAGAAGAAGAGGCGGAGCAGCGCAGCAGGCCGGAGC
>NW_015310148.1:0-259 GCF_001447785.1 Gekko japonicus
CTTGCATGCAGCTATGTGACATTATTCTCACAATGGATCCAGTAACAGGTCCATGAGTTGTTATTAGGAGGGGTGGGGGAAGGTTGAAGCTGCTTCTACCTGCATGATGTAGTCGCAAGGAGAAAATGGCATCCAAGTCTGGAAAGCTGAAAATCCTCATTGAACACTGCATGTAAAATCCTCACACCATCCATCAATAAATACCAACTTCGTAATGTGACCTGCACAGGCCAAGCTAGCCCAATCTCATCAGATGTCA
>NW_015310149.1:0-259 GCF_001447785.1 Gekko japonicus
GTTCAAGATCAACACTGAGAACAGGTATATGCACCATCACGGGTATCCAGCACTGCAAGAAAAAACTGCGACATTGGCTGATCCTGATTTTCCTATTAACACTGCAGCATGAATTGCAGGGGGGAAATGTTTCCAATCATAACGTGGCCCCCTTCCTGTGGCACTGAACATCCATAACACGCAAATCACATAATAGAGGAGAATCGACATGAGATATTCCATTGCCGGGGTCACACACCCTTGGGGCTCCGGACACCGG
>NW_015310150.1:0-259 GCF_001447785.1 Gekko japonicus
AGGACACTGAGACCCCTTTTCCTGACAAGCCAGGAGAAGCTGTCAATGTTAGGAGAAGGGTGGTGACACATGTGCCAAGAAAGATGCACAGGTGCATTGTAGTGGTGCACACTATGCACACATATTACACCTACATGCCTCTCTGGAGTTTCAAATCTTCCTTTTAAAGGCCCTGGATCATGCTGTCTCTATAATGAGCCTATGAAGGCCAAGCATAAGACAGATAGCATAGGACATACATTCTATTCTGATTGCCCAG
>NW_015310151.1:0-259 GCF_001447785.1 Gekko japonicus
TGAGCTTTCATGAGTCACAGCTCACTTGTTGGGAATGTAAAACCTAGGGCAGGATGCTATGGGATACGTAGATACAGTAGGAAGTTACAGAGATATAGCAGAAATTATTAACACCTTTAAGGAGTGGGAGGTACCAAGATACTAAGTTAGGATTCCCAGGTCCCTATTAAATCCTGAGATGATAAAATGGCCTGAATTGGTTAACAGATTTTGGAAGTTTCACATTGCACTCTCCCTTTGAAGTTCCTTTGTAAGAGAA
>NW_015310152.1:0-259 GCF_001447785.1 Gekko japonicus
AAATGCAGTCCTAAATAAACTGTCTTCAGTTGCTTTGAAAATGAGGGGGCCAGGCATTCCACCCTGGGGAGTTTGTTCCATAATTGTGTTTACCTTGCTATGCAACACTTTCCCATAGCCCAGCTTTAATGTTTCCTCCCCACACAGACACTTTACACATGTGGATATGTGAATAAATCAATGTGGATCCCACAGTAGGATGGTATAATTTGGCTTACACTCTACACACAGATTGATAAAAGTCATGAAAACTATATTT
>NW_015310153.1:0-259 GCF_001447785.1 Gekko japonicus
TATAAAAAAGAAATCAGGGCATAATATTTGGCATCTGATGCACTTTGAATGCTGAAGACCTACAGTTTCAAGGTTTTTTAGACAGAGAGGTGCTTCCCCTACCCTCATCCCACACGCAAGGAGATTGCTTGCGCTGTAAAACAGTAACTCTTCTTGTCCACCTTTCCAACCACACTGGGATCTCACTGCAAGTGTATAAATGGGGATGTGTGTGAAATGATGATATCTTGGATATGTCAAAACTGATGCATGTGATTTG
>NW_015310154.1:0-259 GCF_001447785.1 Gekko japonicus
TCGATGCCCTCCAGTGGGGCAGATTCCATGCCAGACAACTTCAACAATTCCTGCGCCCTTATCAAAATTCTATTGCTCTACGAATGGAGCTATCCCTGAGAGTGCCACTTCAAGTGAAGGCGAGCTTGAAGTGGTGGACCAGAATATCCAACCTAACCCAAGGCAGGTACTTCTGGAAATCCGATCAAATTCAGATTTTTACAGATGCCAGTCTCCAGGGATGGGGAGCGACCCTGCAACAACAACTCATTCAGGGCAC
>NW_015310155.1:0-259 GCF_001447785.1 Gekko japonicus
GGTAGCAGAAAAGTAGACATTCAGTAAACCACCTTGAACACTAATACATACACACATACATATAAATATACATACACACCCCCCTTAACTTCTCTGCTCCATTGTTTACCTAGTAGCATGCTGCTTTCCTCAGTGGGCTATAACAGAATCTCTTGGTTAACTCATCAAATTGCCAGCAGTGACTCACGTATGGAGATCAAGTGATTTGTGAGTGGGTGGCAGAAGGTGGACTGACCATGTGCTTCAGATCTTAACTGCT
>NW_015310156.1:0-259 GCF_001447785.1 Gekko japonicus
AGCTACCACCAAAACACAAGGGCCTTCACTGTATGACTGAAGGTAGACTGTGGGAGCCATTTTCTGGCCAGGTTCTCCTCCTGTAGCCTCTGGTTTGTGGCAGCTGTTTTGTGGCCATGCCCACCACCATGTGTCAATTCCAGATGTGCCCACAGGCTTAAAGAGGTTGGGGTCTAGGCTTACCAAGTACCTACCTTCGATTCGGCGGGGGACACTTGGTTCCCGGCCGGAACATCCCTCGTTGGAACACATCCCCGTC
>NW_015310157.1:0-259 GCF_001447785.1 Gekko japonicus
TGATGTTTCAGGCTGCTTCTCCCCTGATTAATTCTTGTTTATCCTACTTCATTACACTTTCTTTATTTGTAACCCCATGAGAAACTGGAACATCTGACTTCTCTCATCATCCATTAGGTGTAACAACTAAATCTGTTCTAGCCCCCTACACAAGGAATCACAATGACAGGATTCACATCAAGACTCTCTCTGCCCCAACACCTCCTCTTTCCTTCCCCCCCCCCGTGATATTTTCTTATAAAAATCTCCAAAATGATTT
>NW_015310158.1:0-259 GCF_001447785.1 Gekko japonicus
AAGCTCATGAAAGCCTCACCGCTAATAGCCAAATTATTAGTATTTGGGGTTCTCTCCATGAAAAACGTTAAAGGTCTGATTGTCCTAAACAATTGTGCTGGACAAGAGCTAGCGAATGTAATGGAGGCTGTAAAAAAATTCCCGCCACCTGTTTTGAAGAGCCAAAAGAAAATGAAGACGAAGACGAAGACAAAGAATACAGTGACTTCTTTCCTCCTTAGTCAGAACAGATAGCAAGCCTGGTTAAAAGAGAAGAAGA
>NW_015310159.1:0-259 GCF_001447785.1 Gekko japonicus
TTTTCAGCCACCGGTCAAAAATACCTTTAATAGAGTGACAAAAGCAAACAGGAAGCAATCCTTTTACCCTGAGGATGAAGGCAAACAGGAAGCAATCAAAATATTCAGCCTTGTTATATAGGCTTCTACAGAGAACTGACCTCTTAATAATAAACTAATGCATGTCCTTTTGCCCTCTTTGATCTTCCCCCCTGTTCAGGTTGTATGCTGCAACCTGAACCCGAAAAGGGGAGCAAAGAAGATGGTGAGGGTAAGGAGT
>NW_015310160.1:0-259 GCF_001447785.1 Gekko japonicus
GCCCCCAATAGCCCCACTGTAGCTATGGGGCAGGGGAGAGACAGCTATTACAAACGGGGGGGGGAGATAAAAGAAACTAATATGCAGAAAAAGCAAATAGGATGTGAAGCCCACACCATTCTGAATTCCACTTCATCCTGAAACTTTTATGGGCTAATGTTTGCCACGACCCTACAGGCCACTGTGGTCGGGCTAACCAAAAGCAGGCCAGAGACTGCATTACCAACATTCTCGATGAACAATCGGTCCAACCCAAAGC
>NW_015310161.1:0-259 GCF_001447785.1 Gekko japonicus
CTTGTGGAAGACATGAAGGCCTTTTCTGGTTTTGATACTCTTCTAGCTGAAATCAGTGCTGTGAGAAAGAGGGTTTTCATGAACAGCCATTTTAGGGGGAACTTCCCTTAAAAACTCAAAAGGAGGATAGTTAAGAGCCAAAATAACTATATACAGTCTCCATGACAGCAATCTTTGGACCAAAATAAGTTTGATCTGTGCAACCCCACAGAGAAAGCAGAAGATATAATGATGTCTAGTTAAGAGATGCCAGCTACAT
>NW_015310162.1:0-259 GCF_001447785.1 Gekko japonicus
ATAAAGCAATGGACAGCTTGGATTATAACTGTTAAAAGACTGGTGAGTTTAAAAATATCCTTGCAAGGAAAGAAGATGCAAGGAATTTCCCCTATTGCACGGAGTGCTTAATCAGTTTGCTTTTGGAATGGTTAAAAGAAGGGGAGGCAAGTTACACTGGATTCACACACACCCCTTCCACGAACAAGACTCTCTGAGGAAAGCAAACAGTGCAATCCCAATGTAAATTTGTCTTAGAAAAGGGGTGAGCCTTGTGAAT
>NW_015310163.1:0-259 GCF_001447785.1 Gekko japonicus
ACACGGCTACCCACCTGAATCTATTAATATGTAAGTATGTAGGACAATGGCTGTCTGGTTTAGTTTCTGGCTGTCTTCAGGAACAAGGGCCATCAATAGGCAAGCCCCCTGGAAGCAGCGAGGTACAAACAACAGAGGGAAGCCACTTGGACAGATGACTAGCAAGGGCTTCTTCTTCTTCTTTTGCCGGTGTTAATTCCTGGTAAATACACAGAGAGATGGCTGTACCTGGATAAGGTTAGCTTATATATATAAGATT
>NW_015310164.1:0-259 GCF_001447785.1 Gekko japonicus
CACACACACACACACCACAACATTAAAGCACCCAGCTTCCAAAACACACCAAAGCGTGATGACCAAGCTAAAGTGGAGGGTGGTGAATTTAACCGAGGCGCTGCTTAACTAGCTATGACTCAGGATTAGCTGGGTCACGGGTGGCGCGTGGGGGAAAGCAAAGCAAATAAAACCAGACCTCCTTGTATGGGGAGAAAATGTGAGAGGCGTACAGCGTCATATGCCCCGCATCAGCTTCAGTCAAGAAGCCTTGAGGAAC
>NW_015310165.1:0-259 GCF_001447785.1 Gekko japonicus
GATCATTTAATTGATATTGCAATATCATATTATTTGGTTTGGGAGCTGTTGGCTCATGGCTTTCAAGCATTCAAATCCAGCAACCCTACAAGTTGGCCTAAAATGGAAAAGTCTAGTGGACTGTCCTAGAAAAGAAAGTAAGCCTTGATATACCACCCTTTCTAATTATGTTCTATGAAAGTGGTGAGGCTGCAGACTAGCAGTAAGGGCCCAACTGTTGGGTGCTGTAGGTGCCAAAATGCCTGAATCCAGCCAGAAC
>NW_015310166.1:0-259 GCF_001447785.1 Gekko japonicus
CGCTGATTGCTCCACATGGGAAGGCTGACGTCTTACCAAAGAAATGGAAACTGATTCATAGTTGACTGCAATCTGCTATGACAGATATGCTTTTTTATTAACTCCCCCAAACTTCACAAAACTCCTTACTCCTTGCTTTCGGTAACTGCCGACATATGGGCCTTTCTTCTGTATCTGCCTGCAAGCCGTCTGCTACATTGTAAGATTCACTTACAAAGAAACATCGTGGATTGTGTTGGTCTGAAGCAACAGAAGAAAG
>NW_015310167.1:0-259 GCF_001447785.1 Gekko japonicus
CAGAGGATGAGATAAATTCAGTAGAATCTGGCTCTCCTATCCTCTGCAGTTTCTTCAGCATAAGGGCTGAAACTGGCATACCTCTGCACAGGATCGCACTGGAAGTGTACTGCAGGCATCTTACTTTTATGAATTGTTAGAGAAACAACCTGGTGGATGCAGCCCATGTCTCAGTGGTTTCTTCCTCCCAGGTTAAGGTTGAAAGTGCCATTAAATTGTGACAAACTTACAGCAACCACTGTTCCCTCTAAGCTGAGTA
>NW_015310168.1:0-259 GCF_001447785.1 Gekko japonicus
TTGAAGCGTTTCCAGCCGCCACTGAAAAAGCATCTGAAGTCGCTAAAGCCTTGCTCCATCACCTTTTGCCACGCTTCGGAATTCCAGCGGTCATTTCCTCCGACAACGGACCAGGGTTCGTCTCCCAAGTAACTCAGCAAGTGGCCAAAGCCTTAGGGATCAACTGGAAGCTGCATTCGGCCTATCATCCGGAGAGCTCTGGAACTGTGGAACGTGCGAACAGAACCCTAAAAGCTGCCCTCCGAAAATTCACACAAGA
>NW_015310169.1:0-259 GCF_001447785.1 Gekko japonicus
ACGGGAGCCTCGACGGCAAGGACTCCCAAAGGCCTCGGGCGACCCCCTTCCTCCGCCCCTCACCGCCCTCCCTCCGCTCACCTAGCCCAGCACGGGGAAGCCCTCGCCCGCCACCCCTCTACCTGTTTCCCCGGAAGTCTCTCCTTCGGCCGCTGCTCTCTGAGCCACATTGCGCCGGCGAAGCTTGAGGTTGCGCTTGTGGATCTTCTGGCGCAACAGCCGCATCGGAAGGTTCCCGCCGCTCGCCGCCATCCCCCCC
>NW_015310170.1:0-259 GCF_001447785.1 Gekko japonicus
CCTGGGAACTTCTGCATGCCAAGCAGATTCCCTGAGCCCTTTCCACAGTCCTAAACAGAGTTGTAGCCTTCTAAGCCCATTGACTTCATTGGAATGTAGAAGGATGTAACTCTGCACAGGATTGCATTGCTGTGGCTGAATCCTACTATGTTGCTCATTTAAGTAAAGCGTCTTCTTCCAGCAGACTTCAGAGGAAGTCACCCAGCGGTGAAGGAAGGCTTAGCCAAACAGCATGGGAAGTACCAATCCTTAGTGTTCA
>NW_015310171.1:0-259 GCF_001447785.1 Gekko japonicus
GGTGGGGAGACAGATCCGCTCCCTGTCAAAATGCAAATGCTTCGGATCATCAATTGAAAGGGTCCAGCAGGTTTAAGGCGAGCAAAAGGAAGGGTGTCACACAGCCATGCGAGGATGTTAGATGCAAGGCCCGTAGCACGTGAAAGACCAACGGGCATTTAAAGGTATAAACGTTTGAGAGCCAAAATTCCCAGTGTCAGACTTCCCCCCCTGCAGCTGTATCCTCTGCATGGACTCGGGCTCTGTTCTGCCTACTCCC
>NW_015310172.1:0-259 GCF_001447785.1 Gekko japonicus
GGCTCAGTCTAAGCCACCCATGGATCCATTCCCTTGTTCTATGAGAAACTACAGCCCCTATGCTCCTTTGCAAAACTGCACAAGCACGAAAAGCATGTCGGGGTGGTTATGCTTGGGAATCGTTAATTGGAGCAGAGAAAGGTAGGATCTACTTTAAAATGAATGCATTTTGTAAGACATTAATGATAAATTTGAATTCAGTTGCAAGAGCATAATCATGCCCTGGAGCAGCATCACTGGACTGTAAGAGACAACATGC
>NW_015310173.1:0-259 GCF_001447785.1 Gekko japonicus
AGTATCCACCGGTGGAACCAGTTTGACTATTAGATAGACAGATAAAGAATGAATCCATATTATATTCAAGTAATCTAGTCTGTAGTTGCTGCAGCTGAGATTTTGAGGTCTTCGTGGGTATTTCTCCCCCTTCATTTTTCAGAATAAGGAATGATATAGCAGTGTATAATTTGTAAAATACACCAAAGATTAAAAATGTCCTGAATGCTGGATGTCATTATTTTGTTATAATTTCATAGGTTTTATTTTTATTTTTTAA
>NW_015310174.1:0-259 GCF_001447785.1 Gekko japonicus
TTTTAAGTATCGATTGGATACCTACTTGTCAGGGATATTGTAACTATAGTTCCTGTGTTGGCAGGCAGTTTGACTAGATGACCCTTTGGACTTGAGAGTAAATAAATACTGAGCTCAGCAGACTAACGCCAACTTCATACATTCAAGAAGATCGCCTCACCTGAACTGGCCAGTTCCCTGCTCAGAGCCCTGAGCGCTTCCCGGTTCTGATTCCGTTTCTGATCCAGGGCCACAATCTGGAAAGACAGTGTCATGTTCA
>NW_015310175.1:0-259 GCF_001447785.1 Gekko japonicus
GGGACCAGGCCTTGCTGTTTCCCCTGAGCATTATTGCCTAATAATATCTCTAGTGTGTTGGTGGAATGGATAGCGATTAGTTTCACAAGTTAATAAGAACATAGGCTTCTCTTGTGGCACCTTCCCCTGAAATGTGGAGAGGAGCAGACCTGTGGTTCTTCATGGCCCAGGCAGTGCAGAGAGAGATCTGCATTCTCAAAACTTTTCACACAGCTCATCAAGATGCATGCTAAGCTGCTTGTTAATCTGCCGGTGTGTT
>NW_015310176.1:0-259 GCF_001447785.1 Gekko japonicus
GGAAAATATCTGGGTGAGGATAAGGGAAGGGAAGAGAAACGGTATTGTGGTTGGAGACTTCTACAGACTGCCTGACCTGGGTATAATACAGATGTTTCTTTCGTTAAGTAGTTTGACAGTGTAACCAGCAGCATGACCTTGTAGTTATGGGTGACTTTGATGTCCTCGATGTGTGCTGGGAACAAACTCTGCTAAGTTTCCAGAATCACATAACTTTCTGACTTGCCTGACAACTTCCTTCTTCAAAGGGTGGAGGAAG
>NW_015310177.1:0-259 GCF_001447785.1 Gekko japonicus
CCCCTCTGCACGTTATCTGTTTAAACACACACGCACACTTTTGAACATGGAGCCTGGTGACTTCTGGAGAACTCTAAAGCAGGCATGCTTTTGGAGGTTATACAGTCTTCCAGCTCCCTCTTAACTGGAAAAGTAAATACTGGTAGGTATTTAGTTCAAGAACACAGCTAGCGGGAGACCGTCTCTTCGTCCCCTGCCCATTCAAGTAAATGAATTAATTTAGAACATTTATTAGCCACCTTTGTAAATTGCCAATTGC
>NW_015310178.1:0-259 GCF_001447785.1 Gekko japonicus
GGTCCCACCTGAAGGCTGGCATCCCTAGGGCACCACTACGCCTGTGGTCTCCTTCACGTGCCTGGCCAAAGGACTGTGAGCAGTTGTGTTTGAATCCAGCACAGAGTATGTGTTCTCCAACTCCAGATTCCTAAATTCAGTTGCAGAGAATGGCACTGGAGTGGGAAGGGTTGACTGCTGTTATCCAAGCAAGGCAATAATTCATGGTGCTTCCACTACGCAGTCACTGCTCTGCCTGCAATCAGAAGGGGTGATGTTG
>NW_015310179.1:0-259 GCF_001447785.1 Gekko japonicus
CTTTCTCCAGGCCTTCCAGGTCTTTTTGGAAAAACAGCAACCAGAGTGGTACACAAGACTCCAAATGAGGCTGCATCATCAAACTATACAAGGGAGTTACAATTCTAGCTGTTTTACAGACAATCTCTTTTCTAATAATCTCCACCACAGACTTGTCTTTTCGTAGTGCCACACACCAAGTCAACATTTTAATCAAGCTATTCAAGGCAACCCAAATCTTTTCCCTTCTCAGTCACCACCAGTTCCAACTGCTACTCAG
>NW_015310180.1:0-259 GCF_001447785.1 Gekko japonicus
TGGGGTGTCTACGGGCACTGGCTGCGGTAGCTCTACTAGTCGAAAGGGCTCAAGAAGTTGTCCTTGGATACCATTTAGGGGTCAAAGTGCCCCACTCTTTGCTATTACAAAAGAACACTCAACATTTTCCCAAGGCTAGACTAACCAAATATGAGACTGCTGCCCGCCCTTGCATGAGTGTGATCACTTGCAGACTTGTTTCTGCTTTCACCTCCTTACTTGCCAAATAGATCTTTAAACTTGTTACCTGGTTGTCTTC
>NW_015310181.1:0-259 GCF_001447785.1 Gekko japonicus
CACTTAGCCCACACCATCATCCTGCTCCAAGGAGGCAGCTCCACACACACATTCACACATACGCCTCCATGTAAAGTAGGTCAGATGTCTCCAAGGTAGAACCTGCTACCTGCAAATTTGGTAATCTGCTGTCCAATTAGAAAAGTTGTCTTGTTTAACTCATCAGAATTTTTAGCCAGTCCGGTTGACTACACATCACAGGTGTAAGGAACACTTTACTATATATAGCCCTAGGCGCAAGGCCCGTTGCGGGAAGAGA
>NW_015310182.1:0-259 GCF_001447785.1 Gekko japonicus
CCCCCCCATTAAGGAAAGACTGAACATCTTAAGAGAAAAGGATTATTCTATATGGAGATACTTGCTATTTTTACAAAATAATACGTTTTTACAACCACAATGGAAACAATATTCTATTTCACTTTCAGGTCAGATAACACAAATTCTGCATGTGTTTAATGAAAATTTCACGTTAGTCAAAGCATTGGTAAACAAGGTACAGCTGCAGTTTTTTTGTGGGATACCCATGTGATAAATGAGTTTACTTTTTGAACCCGTA
>NW_015310183.1:0-259 GCF_001447785.1 Gekko japonicus
CATCTTCCTTCAGTCACTCCTTCAAGGCATCCCAGACATGTTCAGAAATCACTGTCGATGAAGCAAGATCACATCATTCTATCCTTGCCTGGAAGTGTAGAGCTGTTACAGCAGGGTGCAAATCTGAAAGAAAGGATGGTTCATCTGATTCTTCCACCTGACTGGGGGGAAAAGACAGCCAGAGATTAGGAGAGAAGAAAGGATGGAAGCAGGATGCTGATGCAGGGAATAAGAGGAGAAGGAGATTGGATTTATACAC
>NW_015310184.1:0-259 GCF_001447785.1 Gekko japonicus
ACGTGTGTTACACACATAAACGATGCCGCACTGTAGCACTGCTTTTTTATGAGTTCTGACAGGTGGCAGAAAACGCCTGAGAGCACACCTGAGAAATGCACTGTGTGGCTCATGTGAATGGGTGCCCCCCCCCTTTTCCATCAACAAGTGAGGATACAAGGGATTGTGTGTGGCCACTTGTAAAACTTACTGCAGGAGGCATGCAGCCACATAAGGAGTCACGTGGACTGGCAACATTCTGACCACACCCCTCCCCCCC
>NW_015310185.1:0-259 GCF_001447785.1 Gekko japonicus
AGCCTGAAAGCCGTGCTCTCACCCACAGAGCAAATGACAACTCTGGCTGATAGCTGCAGTAACCCGATGTAAACACGACTGCAGCTGAGCTGATGTACCGGGCCAAGCAGACAAAGCCCCCTTGCCCCAGTAGTTATGGGTCATCATGCAAGTGATTCCGCATTGCAGCACTGCTGGTTATGTGAACAAAAGTACAGGGAGCTACAAAATGAGCCAGGTGCGTGGGCAAACGTGCACGGTGTCTGACAAACAATTGCTT
>NW_015310186.1:0-259 GCF_001447785.1 Gekko japonicus
CTGCAGCATGGGAACCCTAGCTGGGTCTGGGACCTGTAACTCAGACACAACTCTTTTAAAACAAGCACACCTAGTTTGGCCATTTGAGGTACTGAAGGAAAGATCATCTAAAGATCTGGAGTTGTGTAAAGTCTGTGGTCTGCAATTACATTGCTTCTGTGTTCATTTCTTATGGTTTTACAGAAGCGTCATATGACGGACCCCTGCTTCTTCTGCACTGTGAGGTAGATTTCTTAGTTCCCTTCAGGTACTGAGCTAG
>NW_015310187.1:0-259 GCF_001447785.1 Gekko japonicus
CCTTTTAAAAACATCTATCTGTTAGCCATTTTATAATGCAATTGCAAAAATAAGAATTGGGTACACTTAATTGACAAAAAATGGCACCCAGAAATGGTGTGAAAACGATGATTCTGATACATACAAAGGGAAAGCAATAATGAAACTGGGAGTTTTGGAGTTGAAAGAGCAGGGCTGTGAAATTTGGTGTGATGCAAAGTTGCATCAGGTTCTAACCAACCCTGTAGGGCTGTCAAGGCAAGAGAGAAACAGAGGTGGC
>NW_015310188.1:0-259 GCF_001447785.1 Gekko japonicus
CTCTGAGGGGCTTACAAACAGAGCATGAAGACAACAACATTCTCCCTTTTTTGTCCCCAGTAATGCAGAGGTCTATTGTCTCTGAACAAGGAAGATGAATTTAGCTGTAATTGTTCGTAGAAAGTAACTCCATGAGCAGAGTTGAAGCACACAGGAAGAATCTGAGTGAAGTGGAATCAGGCAAAGAAAAAGTGGTAGAAAAGGCTTGCTAGGGTAGGTGGGACTTGCAGTACCACCTCTTTGGGAAGGCTCTACCTGA
>NW_015310189.1:0-259 GCF_001447785.1 Gekko japonicus
ACGGTCATCTGAGGGAAAACTCTATGGCCACAGACCGGGAGTCCCCCGGTAAGTTGAATCTTCGACTTGGCAACCCTAAATAGAGCTATTTCTCTGAGTGGGAGCTCATGCAAGGAAACGTTCACACAGGCATGTCCATCATTCGGTGAATGAAGGTATGACTTCCGTATGTGAAGTCACCACTCACTGTCATGTCAAGCCAAATCAATGCTTTTTAGAACATGCGGGTACATTAGGGTTGCCAGCTCTGGGCTGGGAG
>NW_015310190.1:0-259 GCF_001447785.1 Gekko japonicus
CTTCTCCACCTCCTCCTCCTCCTCCTTGTCTGAGCTGGATCTGTACTGACTGTATTCCACCCACCCCCATGAAAAGACTCACCTGGAGGCTTGCATCCTTAGCCTGAAGTCACTTCTTGCTCAGCTGAGCCCCAATACAGAAGTGAACTTGGCCAGAAGAAAAGCACCTGGTAAGAGGAATTATGAGAAGGGGAGTGGTGGCAGTGCCCCTCACCTGTACATCCCTTTTGCTCTTTAAACTAGATCCCCCACGACTGTC
>NW_015310191.1:0-259 GCF_001447785.1 Gekko japonicus
CTGGCATGTAGTACAGAGACCTAGTTGGAAGAGGCTGGGTGTGTAAATCTGACCCAGCTGTGCTTTCTAGGTTTCTCTGTCCAGCAACAGGCTAGGCCAGGGGCATAGGGTCCTGGTGGTCTATCATGATTCTATCCATCTATCAAAGTGCCTCCTCCAACAGTCTGCCAGTGAGTTTTCCTGAAGGTGGGTGACTGGGACATGGTACTGTCCACCCTGCTGCCCTGCCATCTCTCTTCCTGAACTAGCTGAGCTGGTC
>NW_015310192.1:0-259 GCF_001447785.1 Gekko japonicus
ACTCGTCCGTCTGCGTACTTTTCAGAAGGATTGAGGCCTGTTGCCAGAAGCAGAACTAGCACATCAGGAGCATGTTGGCGGTATCTGGTTGGCTGCTGGAAATAAAAGTCAAAGCAAAGACTTTGAAGTGAACAAAATGACACACGGCTGTCATTGGACATATGGTCAAACTAATCATATGTCAACTATCCTCTTTCAATAATACAATGCTATTATTGAAATAAATTGTAGTACAGGCTTAGTTAACAGATTTCTTTCA
>NW_015310193.1:0-259 GCF_001447785.1 Gekko japonicus
CCCCTTGTTCACCTTTGCCCCTACTGACAGGGATCTCTGAAGTCCCATTCCTTTAATAGCCCCCTTTTTTGGTCTCCATTCTTTTCCTGCGCCACCACGTCCCCTTTTCTTTCTCTTCAGCCCAGAACTTTCCTAGTACCCTGCATCTCAGTTCCTAGTCACCCTTTCCTTCCTGTTTGTCTGTTTCTGACCCTCCTTTATCTCTGCCCCATCCAAGGCTTTCACTCTATCTGATGCTGGAATTCCAGGTGTGCTATTT
>NW_015310194.1:0-259 GCF_001447785.1 Gekko japonicus
CTTAATGACAGCCGTTCTTCCTTTGAAGAGCCCACCTGGATCCGGCCAGCATCGGCAGGTGCCATGGCACCCACCAAGTACTGGACTGGGGGTAGGGTTGCCACCTTCCAGGCAGAGGCTGGAGATCTCCTGGGATTACAACTGATCTTCAGGCGATAAGAGACCAGTTCCCCTGGAGAGAATGGCTGCTGTGAAAGGTGGACCCTATGGCATTATAGCCCATTGAAGACCTTCTCCAGGGGTCGTTTCGTAGAAAAAG
>NW_015310195.1:0-259 GCF_001447785.1 Gekko japonicus
CAAGAAGAGCCCCAAGCCTCTACAAGCAAACCATGAAAGGAACGCTTCCCTGCGCTGTCAGCTAGTCAACATTCATGCCGAAGTACCTCGTCGTCTCGTCAAGTCCCATAACTTACATCTTTGTAAAGAATGGACGTCAGAGGCACTGGATGTCACTCAGTACCGGCTATGAACGTTTCACCTTAACCTACATTCTGGTATTTGTTTTCGGTCAAGGGTTTAAAGATATGTAAAAGTTTATTCTGCTTTAATAAGTCAG
>NW_015310196.1:0-259 GCF_001447785.1 Gekko japonicus
GTAACAGTATTCCATTACCTTGCCTTGTATCTCTGGATGACAATTGGATACGTTCCTCTTGGAAGGACGGCCCAGCTTGAGATCACCCTGTTCATGACACTGCATGGTTCCCCACAGCGCCACGGCCACTGTTGGCACTGCCTCCTCTTTCTCTGCCTTCACACGGTGCAGCCCTAGTTTGCTAATCTGGCAACACCAGTTTAGCACTATAGAGAGTAGTTCCGCGTACTATGAGTTACTGGTGGCCCGCTTTGTGAAA
>NW_015310197.1:0-259 GCF_001447785.1 Gekko japonicus
ACCTGATACAATCTGGGAGAATCCTAGTGTTGCCATGGATGACACCATGTCCGCAGCCTGCAAGGAGTCTGCAGCATCATTATGGACATTGAAGTCCCAGAGAACGATCAGTTTCGGAAATTCCAGAGACCAGCCTGCTACCCACTCCAGCATACTTGGTAGGCTGTCTGCAGGTGCACTAGGTGAACAGTACAGCAAACAGACAGCCAAATTCTCCTCAATGTCCCGGTGTTCTAGATCAAACCAAGCCTCAACTCTC
>NW_015310198.1:0-260 GCF_001447785.1 Gekko japonicus
ACTGTCGCTTGAAATGCAATACTTTTCAGGGAATTCCATTCCCACATTCATTAAGTTTAATCGAGCATGCATGAACCAACTCCAAGAGAGGCTCTGCATATCCACTCTGGGGACTTTTCATTCAGAGAGGCATTCAAGTAGGGATATCACAGATATCTATCTATCTATCTGTCTGTCTGTCTGTCTGTCTGTCTATCTATCTATCCTCCAACAAGTTTCTACATAACATGCTGCAGAAAATGCCCTGTAAACAGCAGCTT
>NW_015310199.1:0-259 GCF_001447785.1 Gekko japonicus
GGGGGGGGGGAATCACCTGTTCACTAGCAATAGATTTCAGGGGACACGTCAAGCTGTTATGGATGTGAGTGAGAAACTCACAATGGGCAGAAATCTTTTCACCTCCAGAAATGCTGGTCTGAATCCAAGCCAATAGTTTATCATGGAGACCATTGCCTCATTCAAGGGAGCTCTGACAGTAGTTCTGGGTCCCTGCATGTAACAGAAGGATGTGCTACCCCCAACTCTTCTGATACATACAGTTGCCATGCTGTGTAAA
>NW_015310200.1:0-259 GCF_001447785.1 Gekko japonicus
TCCCCTCCTGTCTGCTGGCTGCGACTCTCCCATGTGACCTCCCACATGGTTCTCCCCTCCTTTCTGCTAGGTATAGCCAGCAGAAAAGAAGTGGTAAAATACCCCTTGGGAAGCACTTCACCCCATCTTTTCTGCAGGCCATAGCTTTCCCCAGCCCAAAGAGAGCCCAAAACTGGCCATCAGGGAGGCTTCTCCTCACAGGCTCAGTTCTATTATGTTCCCTTGCTGTTGTGAAAGTGGGTCCTCAGGATCTAAGTAT
>NW_015310201.1:0-259 GCF_001447785.1 Gekko japonicus
GCGTGTGGTTACATCCGACGAGCCGCGGATGCGCTCCTGTTCACTGGAGGTGTAGGCGGCCGCCGCGGTCATCCATGCATTCTCGCCGCCGGTGGGCCCGATGCCGGTTTGGGATCCGGTCGCATGAACAGCGGCACGGCGAGCTTGATCGGTCCACGCGCGGTGCAGATCAGGGGAGATTCCTGCGAAAGGTGTCGCCGAGGCGACGCGCGCGGCCGCTGTCGTTTGAGGATCAAGAACCAAGGAGGTGATGGGTCCG
>NW_015310202.1:0-259 GCF_001447785.1 Gekko japonicus
TGCAACAGACTCGCATGCAGTGATGGTCTAAGAACTCGGGGTAACGTGATGATTAGTAGGAAACTGGCCTTCCTGATCATCTTCTTGCAATCTTCTAAAAACATCCCTGCGCATGGGGGCAGAACCAATTTGCAACCAATCACTCTCAACTGCTTCCCAAATTCTATTTGCATCTGAGCCAGGAAGCCAACGGCCTGTTGCCGATTCATCCCTCCCCGGCCCCAGATGAAGATTAATGAACATTTTTCGGGGGGGGGGG
>NW_015310203.1:0-259 GCF_001447785.1 Gekko japonicus
GCCCAGCAGAACCAGTGCCACTGTGACACAGCAAACCCAACAGGGCTAAGGTCAAACTCCTTTCTTCAACCCTTTCCTTGCTACTGACTGCTAGCCTACAATTGGGCTCCTGTACATGGACAGAAAGCAGTCACAACAATTGAAATATTAAGATGAATTCTTGGGTAGAGGGCCTTTTTCCACACTGTGCATATCACCAGCTTCTCACCAGCAATTATGCCTCCATAAAGTATAACAACTTTTAGAACAAGTGGACACC
>NW_015310204.1:0-259 GCF_001447785.1 Gekko japonicus
TTTCTCAAATTGGTTCTCTAGTTTATCTTCAGATAGAACGAAAGTCTGTAATTTTCTTCCACAATTTTCTCTGTATTCTCCATTTGGGTATATTCAGTTATTGCTTGCACCATCCTTTGCTTTATGCCTTCCTCTTTTAGTTAAGGTATTTTTTGAAAATGGAGCAAAACACAGATTGATCAATTTTTAAAAGAGCATGGCAACCTTCCAAATCTAAGTGACACCCACAAATCTCTTCTAGAAGAACCCTTTACAGAGA
>NW_015310205.1:0-259 GCF_001447785.1 Gekko japonicus
TTTATCGCCTCTATAATTTCGCACATTGTGATAGGTTCGTTGAGAATCTTTATTTGATCTTCATTAAAGCTCTTTTTAGTGGTCTTCTCAAGGTATTGTCCTATTGAATCATTATTTTGTTCTTCTTGTTGGTATAAGGTCTTATAAAAATCTTCGATCCTCCTTTTAATTTCCTCTATCTTGTATACATTCTCCCCATCTCTATTTTTAAGTGTTTTTATGATGTTTCTTTCCTCTTGCTTCTTTAACTTATATGCCA
>NW_015310206.1:0-259 GCF_001447785.1 Gekko japonicus
TAGCAAACCACAGAAGCTCATTGGGTAACCCGGGCCTACTCATTCTCTCTCGGCCTAACTACCTCATGGGGTTGCTGCTGTGAGGGGAAAGTAGAGGAAAGGACAGCAACATTGTCAGCTGCTTTGGGTCCCCACGGGGGTGGGGGGGTGAGAGTGGGGTATAAATGAACGGATATGAGGTAAATAAATACATTCAAAGAAACGTCAGGCAGAAATGGCTTGACGGCCCAGACAGTCCACTAAAAGGACAGAGTCTTGT
>NW_015310207.1:0-259 GCF_001447785.1 Gekko japonicus
CAAGAATTCCAGATTGGCTACAGACAGAGCTGGAAGCCTGCCAGTCTTTCCCAGGGTGCCTTTCTCGAACATAGGATGCAGAGTGTAAACATCTGGGAGAAGACGGGAGAGTGGAGCCGAAGGGGCGATGTACGTTTCAAAGGAACACGGAGGGGAGGAGTCTACTCCCCTCCAAGGTGCTACCACCCAATTGAGGGTGGGCAGAACGATCTAGCGGGGTTTGATGGCTCTCCCAGGCTTGCCAACCTCCAGGTGGGGC
>NW_015310208.1:0-259 GCF_001447785.1 Gekko japonicus
ATTTTCATGCTCAAAATGTATACCATTTCATTTTTTTCATTTCTCAAGACGTTTTCAGTTTTTCCAATGAAAAAATTAGGAAATTGGGGGGGGGCCTGAAAAATACTCTGATTTTCTGCCTTTTGGAATGAGTGAGATGAAAGACAAAGTTTTACTCAAAATATGTACTCTGATTTTTTTAATGCAAGATATAAGACAATCTACAGTGTTACATAATGATGATTCTTATGTATACTGTAGACATATGCCTCATTTACCT
>NW_015310209.1:0-259 GCF_001447785.1 Gekko japonicus
AACTGGCAGCTGGATAAACAGACCATCCCCCACAGCCATTTCCTTACTTATACTCTAAGTGTAAGTAACAAAAAGAGGTCCTGTTAACTGTGCCTAACTGAATGACTGGAGAACAGGTTAATAGTAGTCTAGTTATTACATTGTTTTCCATAATGGATAAGTTAAGGCACTGAAGTCAGTACTTGGAATAGATATGAATAAGCTTTAACTACATCCAAAGCCACATTTGGATGGTATGCACAATACTCAATATGCAAGC
>NW_015310210.1:0-259 GCF_001447785.1 Gekko japonicus
GGCTGTCTGGCTTGGGCCTTCTTCTCTGTCCACCTTCAGGGCGCTACGGCCGTCGCCTGAACGTCTGGGACTGGACCACCCACTGCCTTCTCCAGTCGATCGACTTAGGGGAGGACTCCGCCCCCTTCGAGATCCGGTTCCTGCACAACCCCGACGCGGCACACGGAATGGTAGTCTGCACATTCCAGGGCACCGTCTATCACTTCTACAAGACGCAGGTGAACGTCAGCGACTGTTTATGCACGGCAATAAAAATGGC
>NW_015310211.1:0-259 GCF_001447785.1 Gekko japonicus
GGGAGTTCTAACTTCTGTGCCACGTGTATAGCCACGGAAACAGATTAGTGTTCTTTTCCATGCATGTAAAGGGTGAAGGAGGGGGGAAGAATCTTTTTTTATGACTCTGTTAGGTCATGGGGTAATATTAACTCCCTCTCCCCCCATCTGTTCGTAATACTAACTAAGGTTTGCTGCCATACTACTATTAAATACATTCTGTTCCTGAGCAGGATAGAGATGAGAAGGAGACAAGACTCGATAATAAATTGGGAGAGGG
>NW_015310212.1:0-259 GCF_001447785.1 Gekko japonicus
GCATGGGGTGGGGAGAGTGGACAAAGAGAGACTTTCTCTCCCTCTCCCAAAGTTCTAGAACTCACAGGTGCCCAATGAAGCTGGTGGCCAGTAGGGGCGCCCATCAGCACCACGTTGGGGACCCCTGTTCTAAACCATGGCCTGGTGGATCATACAGATTAAGCCAGTGGCTCAGAGGTTAAGATGCTGAGCTGCAGACCGGAAGGTTGGTATGTAGCTCGGCAGTTTGCGACCCTAATGCCGTGTGACGGAGTGAGCT
>NW_015310213.1:0-259 GCF_001447785.1 Gekko japonicus
TGATAGAACTGGCAGTGAAGCAAAACATGCTCAGTTGTTTCAACCTCACCAGCTCCACAATGGCAAACCCTCACTGACATGGGAGTCTTTGTATATCACCCCTCCACCACCGTGGAGAGAAGTACTTGCCATCTGGCTAGAGGGAATGCCTTTCGATGGGTCAGAGTCTCCAGTAACGAAAGATTAGCCCAGGCTACAACATATCTGGAGTTCTCTGAGGCCCCAAAAACTGATGCTGTGTTAATATTGTCCTGCTATT
>NW_015310214.1:0-259 GCF_001447785.1 Gekko japonicus
ATAACATGTACATATTATTCATTAGGATCGTTTCGTCAACACATCCGCATTATACATATAAATGATGCACATTTTAATGTATAAATATTGCCTTTAAAAACCCTCCATAACATAATACATTCTAGGCAGTATCCTACCATCCGTGTGCACAAAGCACATTGAGGTCCCCCACGTTCTTCTGCATTGCCGCGGCTTCCTGGGGGTTGCTGTTTGTGGATCTTCGGGGCAGGAGCCTGGAGAGGAATTTGGGGAGTGAAGA
>NW_015310215.1:0-259 GCF_001447785.1 Gekko japonicus
CCCCCCCAATGTAGATATGAGGCAAGCCTGAAGGTACTTGAATCTGTGAGATCCAAGGCTTCTAGCTTGACACCATTTTGCAAAATATTGTTTATGCTGTTTTTATGACCCTGGAGAGCTCTGGGTTTGTTTTATGGTGTGTTTGTATGATTTAATATTTATTATTTTTGTGTATTTTGAATTTAGAATTTTGTTGCCTTGTTTGTATTTCATGAGCTACCTCAAACAGGTCTCTGGGCAGGCAGCATATACATTTTCT
>NW_015310216.1:0-259 GCF_001447785.1 Gekko japonicus
CAGCCCAGCACTTCTGCCTCAAAGAGCCCCATTGGGAGGACACAAGATCCCATTCTCACCAGAACTGATCTTCCTCGATATCTGACAAGATGAATCTACCTTGGCAATCAGATGTGATTTAATACTGAGCCTTCTTGTTGCGGCAAAGACCTCTAATCGCCTCACGATGGAAATCACATTTAGCCCCTATGAGAGCTGCTTGGTACACAAAGGTTAGGGACCACTTCATCACGGAGAAGATGGCCGATCACTTACGTTG
>NW_015310217.1:0-259 GCF_001447785.1 Gekko japonicus
CTCTCCAGGGTCTCGGGTAGAGGCTCCTGATTCCAAGGCACAAAGGACTTATGGAAAGCTTTGATAACACATGGGGTGTCACACTGAGCTGCCTTAGGCTGAATCGGATAATCGATCTGTTAGGGTCATCAGCATTTTCTGGTCTGACTGGCTGTCCAGGGTCCCTGCTATATGACCCTTTTTGACTGAGGATGCCATAGGTCAAAACTGGGACCTTCTGCATACAATGCAGATGCTTGACCACTGTGCCACAGTCACC
>NW_015310218.1:0-259 GCF_001447785.1 Gekko japonicus
CAGGATTTGAGCCCTAAAATATCCAGAGGTTCTTGCCAAGAACATCTGGCCTCGCGTCTCATAGAGGGTAGAGTAACTGAAAAGCGATTACTCAAACCATTTCACCTTGGTCCTTTAAGGAAAACTTTAAGAGTCACAGACCTTGTGATGGGGGGCAGATTTCCAGCATTGTATATTATCCCCCTGTGGGGCGATCGGGTTCCCAAAACCCATTCCAAGGACTGCTGATAGAGCCACACCTGAAAAACCCTTTGGCCAA
>NW_015310219.1:0-259 GCF_001447785.1 Gekko japonicus
GTCTCCAGGCAGAGAGTTCCACCAGGCAAGACACTCTGGTTGAGGACAGCCAGGCATCTTTTGGGCCAAGGATTGCCAGCAGGTTCTGATCTTTTGAGCGCAAGATTCTTTGGGGGACATGACCGGGCTGTGCGTGGCTTCCCCTTTTATTGCAAGGACGGACATGTTGTCTGAATGAGTTGTCATAAACACAGATTTAGCTTGCTACTTAAGTGTGGGTTACGCCGTAGCATGCCAAATTGCAGGTCATACTTGCGGC
>NW_015310220.1:0-259 GCF_001447785.1 Gekko japonicus
TTGCAGAGCACAAAAAAGGCCTTTCCCTGAAGACTTTACAATCTAAGCTCTGACACAAAGGAGGCAACAAAAGGAGATGGAGGTGGAAATAAAGAAGGAAGATGTAGAATCTTTGAATTGGAAGTACTTGCTAAAGTCTTCATCCTTGCTATCAACTTTTTGTAAGAAGAATGCCCTGTCATATCACAACCACCTCATGCTGACTCCATCCATGGGGCTTTCCGGGCAAGAGATGAGCAATGTTCCATCTAAGCTGAGT
>NW_015310221.1:0-259 GCF_001447785.1 Gekko japonicus
GTATTGTCAAATCTATTCATGCTAACTGGGCCACAGGAACAAGCCGCACAGCAAGAGCACTTCTTAGCCAAATAGGTTGCCGCCAAGCTTTACAAACTTTTCCAGACTGGTCTTTCCTCGAAGCAAACTCATGAAGTCCTTGGGGGAATGTAGCCTTTTTATTTCCCTGTTTCTTGTTGCAGGAATACAAAGAAACCTAGTGTTCTGTTCACCGCAAGCTGTGCCAGGTTCCATGGAAGGGGGGGGTGGGTTTTTCTTT
>NW_015310222.1:0-259 GCF_001447785.1 Gekko japonicus
GAGTCTGGGAGCCATCTTTCCTTTAAACAATACAGTTTCTCTTGAGAGCCAGTGGAATTCATTCCTCTGTCATGCTTCAATCCCACCTTTCCTCCTTCGTGGAATGCAAGATGGGATACCTAAGATTCCCAAAGAGGTCTGCTCTGGTTCAGCCAAGGTATTCAGATCATACCCTGGGATCTACATTAGGTTGCCATCCTCCAAGTGGTTGTATCAAAACACAAACACTTTGTGAATAACTTACAAAAAAAGTAGAAAG
>NW_015310223.1:0-259 GCF_001447785.1 Gekko japonicus
TCCTTGGTTTTGAATTTCCCCTAAAAGCCTGTTGCAAGGTGTGACCTATTTAGCTAGCTGTCACTATTTCACTATCTTACTTGTGTCTGTGGTCGAGCTTCAAAGAAAGCCATGTGGGTGTAAGAGTTTAGTTTTCCGGGCTAACTTGTAACAGCAAGCTAAACGAAATGGTGCACTAAATGAAGATGCTTACTGTAA
Source organism: Gekko japonicus (assembly GCF_001447785.1). Taxonomy (NCBI): domain Eukaryota; kingdom Metazoa; phylum Chordata; class Lepidosauria; order Squamata; family Gekkonidae; genus Gekko; species Gekko japonicus. Next base: position 199 of record NW_015310223.1, read on the forward strand.
CTGGCAGGGGAAACCCTGGAAAATTCCACTGTTAAGTGCTTGGCTTGTATGACGTGTAACC
>NW_015310224.1:0-259 GCF_001447785.1 Gekko japonicus
CCCTGCTGGATCAGGCCAAGGTGGCTCCATCTCGTCCACCATCCTGTTTCACTCAGTGAATTACCAGTTGCCCTGGAAGGCCTGCAAATCAGACACGGAGGCAATTGTGCCCCCCATTGTTGCCCCCCCCGGGACTGGTCTATAGGGGGCTGTGTGACACAGAGTGTCAGACTGGATAGGACATTGGCCTGATACAACATGGTGTCTCTTATGTTCTCATGGTGCAGAAGAAATGTGGACAATCACGACCTAATCAGAG
>NW_015310225.1:0-259 GCF_001447785.1 Gekko japonicus
AGCGCCTTAACTTTTCCTCATGGGGAAAGGATAAAAAGGATAACAATAAATTAGATTCATATATACGTCAAAAACTGTTTTTATGGTCTTCAATTTAGCGTTATTTCAGAGAACACTTCTGGCAAACACATTTTTGTTAACTCCCATGTGACAGTCGCTGGTGTGCAGTGCACTGAAACGTTTTGTGGATACCTGAAATATATCATTTGTCAAGTGGCTCTAGCAGTCTTATTGTCCGTAGTAAATGTGCATAGCTATG
>NW_015310226.1:0-259 GCF_001447785.1 Gekko japonicus
AGATGCTTTTGGAAATTGATAAAGAAGGCCATTTGAGAGGACAAAATCTTATTAACCAAATTATAGATCCTGCTGTGTGGAGGAAATGAGAGCAGGATAAGTAGCATAGGGGGCTATTTCCATGGAATTTTACTTCTGTTATTTCTGTGAATGCAATAGAGCAGCCACACAATTGTTTTCCTCGCAGTTTTCTTGCCTCTGTACTCCACAACTGCTATTTTCATCACTATACATCACCAGATGACCTTTTGGGGCTTTT
>NW_015310227.1:0-259 GCF_001447785.1 Gekko japonicus
ATCCATCTCATGTTGGGTTTTCCTCTTTTACTGCTGCCTTCAGCTTGTCCTAGCATTCTCTTTTCTAGTGTCTTCTCATGGTGTGTCCAAAGTACGATAGGCTCAGTCTGGTCATTTTAGCTTCTATGGAGATTTCAGGCTTGCTTTGATCTACAACTTATTATTTGCAGGGGAAATGTTCCAGCGATATCCTGAAGAAAGCACAACCAGCAAGACATTGACCTCGCCGCAACCAAACTAGAAGAAGACGAGTTGGTCA
>NW_015310228.1:0-259 GCF_001447785.1 Gekko japonicus
GGTAAATATAGGTACTCCAGTGCCCAGTAGTATTATCTGACAGTGGGCACTGAGAAAGGGGCCATCAGAATGGTTGAACGTCTACGCCACCTCAAACAAAAGCCTGGTGAAACAGCTCCATTTTACAGGCCCTGCGGAAATGGCCGTAGTCATCTCACATGAGCTGAATGTAAAGTTCAAGTATATGGAGAGGGGAGAATGGTTTAGTAAATATGCATCAGTGCTGCTCCTTGCTCAAGGACAAAAACTTCAGAAAGGA
>NW_015310229.1:0-259 GCF_001447785.1 Gekko japonicus
GGGGGGGGGTTGGTAGCAGTGGGCTCCACAAGAAACCCAGGGTCCAGCAACTGCCAGCTTCAGGGTATGCTGTCAGTGGTCTTGCATTGATTCAGAGTTAATATTGCCCATAAGTAACTTCTAGGCATGGGTGGAGAACCGCTCAGAACCCTTCAGGGGTGAGCGGGGTACAAATTGAAAGTATAAATAAATAAATAAATAAACTATAGAGGAGGAGGAAATTAATAGACTGGGCTGAAGCTTTTAAACTTCCTATCCA
>NW_015310230.1:0-259 GCF_001447785.1 Gekko japonicus
CAAAGTTACCAAATATCAATACATATTATTAAGCTCAAAATCATAATTACCTTTCATCTAATAATCTGTCAGCTAAATCAATTATACCCATTAATTCTGGATTTGAGGAAAAATATATATATCTACTAAAGATAATGATCAATTGGAATATTCACCTATTCACAGTTTACTAAATTCATCTTGGTCTAACTTTCATTTCCCAATCTGAATATCATAGCCAGATTTATTCACCTCTTTCTTGAGCCATCTATTCCTTTTT
>NW_015310231.1:0-259 GCF_001447785.1 Gekko japonicus
AACTGGCCCCTCTAGCTGTCCCTTTAATATGTTTGATCTGTGAGCAATTATGAAGTGATGTTACTTAACTGTATGCCAGGAAAAGCTTCAACTGCTCCATTCCACTGATTAAAACTCTCTTACAGACAGGGCATTTTTCCCTCGTTCAATTGTCCTTACTTCCCGCCATTTGCCATAGCAACATGCACCAGGTGTTTGTTTGTTTCTGCTCCACTTTTCTCCGCCATAGGGATCCAGAGTGGCTTACAACACTCTCCCC
>NW_015310232.1:0-259 GCF_001447785.1 Gekko japonicus
GATCCTAAAGAAACGGTGCTCGGAGCAGCACTGGAAGGCATGTTTCCCAGGATGCCCCAAAATCTGGAGCCAACCATGCGCCTTACTTGGCTTGCTTACAAAGGAAGAAAGCAGGATAATGATAGGTAAGTCAGGAAGAGTTCCTCATGTAGAAATGGGCACAACTTCCAGGAGGAGCTCATTGTAGGGTTGCCAGGTTCCTCCTGCCCACCAGTGAGGGGTGGAGTGGTAAGTAGTTTGGTGTAGTGGTTAAGTGTGT
>NW_015310233.1:0-259 GCF_001447785.1 Gekko japonicus
AGCCCTGCTCAGCAGCAGTCTGAAGCCACGCAGGGACTTGCACTCAGTGGCGGATCTACATTCTTGGGATCCTGAAGCTTGCACTGTTGTGGGGGGGCCTTCTCAACCGGCAACAATAGGGTAACATCTAACAAGGTTCAAAGAACCTTGTTACCCTTGCAAGGACCTGGAGGTCCAAATGGTGGACAACGGGGCTCCACCCGGAGCCCTTGAAAATGGGCCGTACAGTAAGCCCCTTCCCACCAGCAACGAGGTCTGG
>NW_015310234.1:0-259 GCF_001447785.1 Gekko japonicus
CACCCCACGCATAATTTTATAAACCTCTAACATGCCCCCCTGAATTGTCTTTTTGCTAAACTGAAAACCCCCCAGCCTTTCCTCATAAAAAGGATGCTCCAACCCCTTAATGATTGTGCTTGCCCTCTTCTGTACTTTTCCCAGTTCCGTATTCCATAGTATCTTTTTTTTGTGCTGCAGCAACCAGAACTGTATGCAGTATTGCACATGAAGCCACACCATTGATCTATACAGTGGAATTACAATAATGGCCACTTTA
>NW_015310235.1:0-259 GCF_001447785.1 Gekko japonicus
ACTACACCAAACTGGCTCTCACAAAGGAGATACTTTGCAAAAGAAACAAGTAGGTGCCAAGAAACACATAAATGGACACAATGAGGCCCACTGGCATCACTTTGAGCGGCATGATATTGGTTAATCTAGAGTGGGTAAAAGTGTGGAAGATCCAGGTACTGAAGTACACAGCAGTCATCACTAGGGCCGAGTTGAATCTCCCACTCCCTTTTGACCTGTTTGCATTGTATGAACAGGGTTTCTCCCCTCCTGATTATTT
>NW_015310236.1:0-259 GCF_001447785.1 Gekko japonicus
AAATATTTGGCTCTTCCATGCATCCATCCTTCTGTTGCCCCCAATTAATATGTCCAGTGTACTAAAAGATGATCACATCCACTGGGCAAAGGCAACAGCCCCTGTCATCATTTGTCAAACCGACTTCCTCCCCAGACGCAAGGCAACGCCAGCGGAAAGTGTGCATGTAGCCTGCAGTGATGTGAAACATACAGACGCTCAGAGGCACTGTGTTTGGCGGAAGACGCCAGATGGCACTGGTACTTCTATTGTACTGGGG
>NW_015310237.1:0-259 GCF_001447785.1 Gekko japonicus
GACAAGAAAGCTAATCCTCCATATATGGCAAGGGGAAGGAAATGGTCAGCTTGCTGTGGCTCAAGTGCCCTGTGGTCAGCACTATCTTAGATGCCTGTCACAAATCTCACAACATGAGAATCTCCAACAAAGGGCAAGGGAATGCCATTTCTCAAGCAATCTTTTACAGACAGAGAAACTAAAGCCTGACAAGAAACTGGGTATGAAGAATAACAAGCACAAATACACAACATCCGTCATCTTCAACCATTTTCAAGTC
>NW_015310238.1:0-259 GCF_001447785.1 Gekko japonicus
ACCAGTTTTCTTTATATGCAAATTAAAATCCTGCATTTGGAGATGTGGCTGGAACAGTCAACAATAACTATGCATGCAAGTAGTTTTTATTTTTTTTAAAAAAACGAGTCCTTCATGACAGAGTGTTTGAAAAGAATAACTTTAATTTGGCACTATCTTTTGAAAGTGGGGCTATAGACATGTAGGTTTTTTCTGCACTCGTCTTTTCCTTCACTTTCCCTGAACAACTCAGTTGACTTTTAAATTTCGTTCTGCATTT
>NW_015310239.1:0-259 GCF_001447785.1 Gekko japonicus
AAGTATAATTCTGTCTAGCTAACCACCCTGAAATGTTGCCACTAGATGACTGTGTGGCTTCGTTTCATGCTTCCTCCCGGACTCTGTCCCTGTTCAGAAATATCTCCTGTCGCAGCAACTGGTCAGTAGCGGATGAAGGTACTGGGGAAGGCCAGTGGATATCACCTCCAGTTAAAAAAGTAATAGACCTGTGCCTGAGACTAGAGAGCCGCTGCTAGACAGAGTAGACGATACTGGGCTCAATAGACCAACGGTCTGC
>NW_015310240.1:0-259 GCF_001447785.1 Gekko japonicus
ATTAGAGTCCGCTGCTCTTAACCACTATCCCAAACTGGGTCTCCGGGAGAAGGGCAGGATATAAATAAAGTAAAGAAATAAAAGTTGGCACAGGGAAAGATGGGAGAAGCCAGTAGGGATGGCTGGGAGGGAGTTTACAGCCCTGCTGGTTTAGTGATAATGGTGTCAAGCTATGATCTGGGGAGAGTTGGGTTGAAAGTCCTGCCTTGCTGTGTAGCTCACGGGGAGTCCCTTGGGGCAGTCTTGGTCCCTTAGGCTC
>NW_015310241.1:0-259 GCF_001447785.1 Gekko japonicus
TTGGAGATCTCTGGGCTCAGACGGCAGCCGAGTCCTCCTCTGTAGAAGGACACATCTCCCGCATTTCGACTCGGGAGGGAGAGCGGAGGCTGGCGTCCGCCTCGATGGATGTTACGTTCTGATTGCAAGGATACCTCCTCGTGGCAGCTGGCCTGAAGGGAGTCCGGGGCTTCTACCAGTGACATCGTCTAGCTCCCGCGTTTGTCAAGGACTAACAGGGTTTCTTCCTCCCCCCCCCCACCTAAGCAGCATTATGCTC
>NW_015310242.1:0-259 GCF_001447785.1 Gekko japonicus
CTGTGTCAACTGTACTGGCTACCTATTTGCTTCTGTCCCATATTCAAAGTGCTGATTATTATGTTTAAACCCATTCATGAACTTGGACCCTCATACTTACGAGCCACATCTCTCCATGTAAATCCATCACCAGTTATGTTCTATAGGAAGCTTTCTCCTTAAGGTTCTCTCTTTTCGGATTGTACAGCTACAGCAAGATCATGGACCTTTTCTCCTGGTGGTCCAGTCCCTTGGGAATAGAGTACCAGAATAGGTGAGG
>NW_015310243.1:0-259 GCF_001447785.1 Gekko japonicus
CAGTGGCCGGCGGCCCTCCCTCTGCGCCAGCGGCCCTGCTTGCCTGACGCGGCCCCCGGGGTAGGAGACTTACTTCCACATAGGGGTAGAAGCTGCGGTGGCCCTGCTCCCGCCAGTAAGCCCCGGTTTCAAAGCGCAGCTTGTAGGTGCCCGGCTCCAACCTCCTGGGCATCGCGGCAGTCTGGCCCCAGCGCCCGCTGCGGTCCGTAGTGCTGGAATGGAAACAGGCGTTGGTGGCACCCGCAAGCGTCTCGCCCCC
>NW_015310244.1:0-259 GCF_001447785.1 Gekko japonicus
TCACTATATTGGTATGCATTTTAGTGGGACTGTTGTTCCTCTCAGTCTTATACAAACTTGTTCCCCATTTCTTCCTGAAACGGAGGTATACACACGGGTCCAATCTCAAATATTATCCATTGTCAGAAGTTCTTCTTAGTGCCTTACTACTCTCGAAAAGCCTTCACCAGCCTTCATTGTTTCTGTGTTCATTGATATTTTCTGGTTTAGATCTCTTTTTCCTGCCCTTAGATGGCTGAAAACTTAAATGTTATTTCTC
>NW_015310245.1:0-259 GCF_001447785.1 Gekko japonicus
CCCCCCCCCCACACACACACACAATTTAAAGGGTAGTTTCCCTTTAAATGGTAGGGGGAAAGTTGGCATGTGATAATGTCAAGCAGAGTGATGTCATCACGCTGGGGATGGCCATGCCCTCTCCTGGAACACCCCCTAATCCCCCTGCCAGGGAGAAGATTGGACCTGGTGACCTACTCTACCATGGCAGCTTGTTGGATAACCACAGGCCAGTCAAACACTCTCCACATAGAAGAAGCAGAAGCAGCAGCAGCAGCAG
>NW_015310246.1:0-259 GCF_001447785.1 Gekko japonicus
AGCATGCACAATTACCGTAAAACTGTCTGCGTCTTTATACTCCCATCCCGGTGCCCCAGACAGCTTTTAATTAACCACCAGCCATTGCTTTGATTGGGTAATCAGCCACCAGACATAGCCAGCAAAGGGCTGAAGTATCCATGGATCTGTTATTCGTGCACAGACATGGTTCCCCCTTTCGACCCCACGGTCTAAGGCCAGAACCAGCCAAACTGCAAAAATGGGTGTTAGTAACTACATAATAATCTGATATTTACAT
>NW_015310247.1:0-259 GCF_001447785.1 Gekko japonicus
GACTCAAGAAGTGTGTGTGTGGAGCAATGAGATAGACTAGTAGGAGGAAAACATAGGTTTCGTTCTGGATTTTGCCGCTGGTTGACCTTTGGCCTGTCACTTTCTCTCAGCCTTATCTAACATACAGATTTGTTGTGAAGACAAAATGAAGAAGTGAGCCACATAAGCCACCCTGAGCTCTTTGCAGGAACAAAAGTTCAGAAATGTGATAGATAATGGAAAGACAATTAATGACAAGTTTGGTGTAGTGGTTAAGTGT
>NW_015310248.1:0-259 GCF_001447785.1 Gekko japonicus
ACTTCCTATATTATTGTTCCTAGCCATTTATGGCTTTTAAATTATTTCTGACAATTTCCTGGCTATCTGCTTTGAACACTTTTTTCCTTGGGCATGCACCCATGATCAGCACATTAGCCCAAATGATGCAAGTTCAGTTGCTTTAAAGCTATGAACCCTAGTTTTTCCTTTATTCTAGTTCTTTCTTTGATAAATTGCTGCCATGCTTTCCCAACAGAATGTCTAAGGTGGTTAGCAATTGCATAATAATCACAATAAA
>NW_015310249.1:0-259 GCF_001447785.1 Gekko japonicus
TAAAGGTGAAGTACTACAATAAGCAAAACTGCTGGTGGGAAACCCTTGAAAACTAGATTCTCAGAATCAAGTTCTGCCTCAATGGAGTCCCTGAGCTCATTACATTTGTCCATAACTGAAGGGCAGTCACCCATTTTTATGGGGAAAGCAAAGGACTGTACTTGGAGACCCGGTAAAGACAAAACCTCCCCCTAACTCTGATGCTGGATGGCCCAGGCCCTGTTGACTTAGGACACCATGTGGGCTACAGTGAGTCTCT
>NW_015310250.1:0-259 GCF_001447785.1 Gekko japonicus
TTACATCCCAAAGTGGCCATCAGCAATTCCCATGGCAACATCTGCCACTCCCATCAGAACCCATGTATCTGTAGAACCCCTGAGGAAGTTGGCCATGAGTTACCCATAGCTGACCCCTAGCGTATGCAATTTTAAGATGAAGGCTTGGATCCTTTGAAAAAGTTCTGTGCATATTAGCTACAATCTCTTAGTGAGTGCAATGCAGCAATCAGCCCAAAGGCAGTCTAGTACAGACAGAAGAAGAGAAATGTAGGGTTGG
>NW_015310251.1:0-259 GCF_001447785.1 Gekko japonicus
CCGGAGACAAAATGGCCGCCGGATCACTACCATCGAGCGAACCAGCATCAGAGCTTCTAACCACGATGGAATTCCATGCTTGTATCAGCTCCTTTCGCTTGGATATCCTGAACACTCTTCAAGAATTTATTAAACCAGTTACTGAACAGCTTCAGGCGCTCCAATTTACAATGCAAGAAGTTGCCACCACCGCAGACTCTGCAATGGACAATAGCCTGGCCAATCAAGACAGCATCAGAAATCTAGAAAAACAAGAAAA
>NW_015310252.1:0-259 GCF_001447785.1 Gekko japonicus
CCTATGCCTGCATTTTGGCACACTGAAGAGCTGAGCTAAATGAACCAAGTAGGCCCATCAACAAGTTTGTGACAAATTTTCTATACCACTTCTGTGCTGGAGAGCATGCCAAACACAAGAAGATTGTTCTAGGTGGTGAATAATTTCTAATCAACATTTTTCTACCCTTGCGCTATCTGTTTAAGAACTGTGTCACATTTGAAACATGCTCAGTTTAGGTCTGGGGTATACAAACAGCTTGTGCTGAAGTAAAACTGTT
>NW_015310253.1:0-259 GCF_001447785.1 Gekko japonicus
GCTCACACACATGCATGTATGAAAATTACCCCCCCCCAAAAAAAACCCAACCCTCTCCAAAACACAAAGAATCACTTTACCAGGTTGACCTCAAAGCCCCAGGTATGTTCTCACAAACCCTTTATTATGTGGAGTTTATCAGGCCTTGCCTCAGCTCAGCTTGTTGACGGCTTTCTTTTGTGTTCCCAGTTTGGAAGGTATCCAAACAAGGCCCTTCAGGGCGTATTCACATCAACCTTTCTGCTCTTTGATTTAGTGT
>NW_015310254.1:0-259 GCF_001447785.1 Gekko japonicus
AAAGGACATTTATCCGGATCTTAACAAATATAAAGACCTTCATTGGGGGGGGGGCACCCTCACTGTTTCCATCGTAGAATTTCAGATAAAAATCATAACCTGGGTGGGGGGATTCTATTACTTATGCAGTACTATTAATACACAGGCTTTTAAAAGAGAATGCAAAGAGGAGAAACAAGTAATCCCTACTTTTTAGGAATTTACAGTCTAAAATGGCAATTTATTTTATAAGCTGTTGTGATGAGCTAATATGGAGAAG
>NW_015310255.1:0-259 GCF_001447785.1 Gekko japonicus
CCTTCCAACTCTATGATTCTATTATTCTTATGGAGGTCTGTTTTGGCGAGAACTCAAACCAAGAACCTCCTGGTTTAAACCTGGGTGCCCCATGTGGTTAACCACTACACAACTCAAGAAAAAGGGTCAAAATGATTATCCTCTCATGTTCTGTAGGGCTCCACCCAGCCGCCCCAGCTGCTCCTTGGTTCCTCCTGTCCTGGCTTGGCTATAAATACTTGTAAGTCAGACTTGCCATCTTCCCTTGGCAACATCTGGA
>NW_015310256.1:0-259 GCF_001447785.1 Gekko japonicus
ACGCAGAGTGCAGCTTTAAGTAAAGTATACGAAGACTGTGCTAATACCTGTTTTATACATATGGAAGTCTAAAAGAAAACATATTAGTTTAAATAAGTGGGATAGGGGGGAGGAGGGAAAGGAGTGGAGGCAGTTGGGGACCCGATGACAAGGCTAACATTATTTTTGTTATATATGCTTTTCAATAAACTGGCAGTTCCCACAGGAGAGCAACCTTTGCTCTGGGGGAGCAATTCTCCCACCAATGGGATCTGCGTAG
>NW_015310257.1:0-259 GCF_001447785.1 Gekko japonicus
CAGGATGGCACAGAGGAAGATGCCCCCTCAGGCACCTGCTCCCGAATAGTTTTGGACTTCAAAAAAAAAAGACCCGTAACTTTATATTGCACCAGAAATGAACTGGCAGCCAATGTACTGAATTTACTCAAAAGGAAGATGGCATTTTTAATCTTTTTTGCCTTATTGTTTGTTTCAGAGGGTAACTGTTTTGGTTCATGATCGAAAAGGTAGATTTGAGTCCCGTCACACCCAATGCTCCCTCTTAGCTGTGGAGTCT
>NW_015310258.1:0-259 GCF_001447785.1 Gekko japonicus
AATCCCATTCTCCCCCCTTTCCTCCCCTCACTACGAGCTGCAGCTCCAGATGCCCCCTCACTTGCGCCCTCCCCCATGCTGGCCGCAGTGGCATCCTCTGTCCTTGTTCTCTGGCCAACCAAAATCATCCAAATCATCATCCTTATTGTTCATATTTCTCTATTCTGTGATGGTGGGATTGATGGAAAGTGCTGTCAAGCTCCAGCCAGACTCTGACCACCTCATGGGGCTTTCAGGGCAAGAGACGTTCCGAGGTGGT
>NW_015310259.1:0-259 GCF_001447785.1 Gekko japonicus
TGGCATATTCGGAAACCGCAAACGGGAAACTCAGTTGCTGGTAACAGTCCTGATAGAGCAAGATTCTATATAAGTAGCTCAGTCTTTTCATGTATTTTTAGCAAAAAGGGTTTGGGAATAGCACGAGAGTAATCCCCAGTGCCCAATTAAAGTCTCTTAACTTATTGAACGAACATATTGTAACCGGGTAGCTGGAGATACTGTAAATAAACATACATTCCACCGCAAGAGCTAAACAAACAGAAAACCCGGTTCTGAT
>NW_015310260.1:0-259 GCF_001447785.1 Gekko japonicus
CCAGGTGGTGCCTGGAGCTGTCTGAATCACAGCCCATCTCCATACTGCACAGATCAGCTCCCCAGGGGAAAAGGACTCCTCTTGAGGGTGACTCTAAAGAACTGTAACCTGCTGAGGTCCCTCCCCGCCCTGGACCCTCCCCTCCGTCCCTCAAAGGCCAAAGCAACCCTCTAAAGCAGAGGTGTCGAACTTATTTCTTACGAGGGCCAGATCCGACATAAATGTGACTCTGTGGGGCCAGACCATGTGTGCTATAAGA
>NW_015310261.1:0-259 GCF_001447785.1 Gekko japonicus
ATTTGTAGGTATTTCTTCACTTTTCCACTAACTGGCAAATACAATTCTTGAAGCGGTTACAATATGAGTAACCAAATATGATTTCTGAAGTTGTGTCGGAATTATGTTTAACAAGAACATCTCAGGTTTAAAGGGCACATAACCCCTAATAATCGCGCCCGTACAATCCACCTGGCATTCGTCCCTAGCGCACGGCTAATTCTGCTTGTGACCGGACCCAAAGTTATGCCAAAATCTACATACACTGCTAAGGTGATGG
>NW_015310262.1:0-259 GCF_001447785.1 Gekko japonicus
ATGATTCTATGAAAATTAGAACCCGAGTTTCCCAAAACCTAGTCTGACACTTCAGCCACTGCACCACACTGGATCTCAAATATAGACAACAGCAGTTTGGGATGACCTTGTACAAAGGACCGTTTCCTGTTCCTTCTTGGACAAAGTACTCTCCTGCATTCAAATCAATATAATGCTTTTAATTCATTCGCCCCATGGACCCCTTATTTCCCCCCCCCAGGGGTACTGCTCAAGGTGGCAAAGAGAGAGCCAAGTATTT
>NW_015310263.1:0-259 GCF_001447785.1 Gekko japonicus
ACCTACCCGATGAAGTAAAGGAACATTTTGATATGACCAGAAGGGTATCAAGGATAAGCTACTACGGGAAGTCACCCAAAGAGAAAATTAAAACATGCCACTTGCGGTTACACTCAACTTCAAGCTACAACTACACTGTCAGTGATCTACAGCCGATCCTGGGTGGTGGTCCTCTTTCGCTGGAAGTGAACGACTGTAGGCTGTCTCTCAGCCTCAGTCTCCAGGTGGGGCCACAACAGAGTCAGAGAGACAGATGGGC
>NW_015310264.1:0-259 GCF_001447785.1 Gekko japonicus
GGGGGGAAGGGGAACAGCCCCTACTTAAAAACACGTTACGCAGACATTTTCTACTGTTTAATAAAGCTTAAAATGCTGCCCTGAAAATATGCTCTTGGTCACTTTCTGCTGTTTTTCCAGCAAGTAAACTAAGACATACGAGTACAAATGGTATTAAATTGTCTCCTCTAGCGCGCTGTGACAGGGTGCTTCGTTTTTGTGGGGTTTTTTTGGCACGCAGTAGTTTCAGGGAGCAGACGCGGAAGAACCTTGACCAACC
>NW_015310265.1:0-259 GCF_001447785.1 Gekko japonicus
TGCAGAGTGGGAGCAATGAGCCGATTCCACTGAGCTGCGGCATTCCGTACCAACTAAAATTTCCAAGTCTCTAAAGGCAGACCCATGTAGAATGTGTTACAGTAGCCTAGCCTTGGGGTAACCGTCAAATAGATTCACACGTCCAGGTCAGCCAAGTCAAGGTTGGGAGCTGACTTCCGAGCTTAAGTGGAGTTAGCAGAATGCCCTTTTCCACAGCTGCATCAGTTTGCTTCTTGTTATGTATTGGGACTGGAACATT
>NW_015310266.1:0-259 GCF_001447785.1 Gekko japonicus
ACACTCTATGATTCTCCTGATGACACCCAGAAAGCTGGTAATAAAGACTATGGATTCCACAGAAGCTCTCATTACTCATGGCTCATTCTCCGTGCTCTGGGCTGTGACTATTAGAAAGTACCCCTTTGGGATCTGGATTTGGTGGCTATTGCCCATAGCCTTCACTAGCTCTTTAGACCACCATTAGCAGTAACTCTTGTTGACAGCCCATCTTACAACATTCATCTCCTCATACTTCTCTCTACCATTCTCATTCCTT
>NW_015310267.1:0-259 GCF_001447785.1 Gekko japonicus
CCCTCCAAAGCACACAGCACCAGATCCTGTCCTCACAGGGAGGCTGATTCATCCAGAAGCACCGGGGATTTAAAGAACCAAGCTCTCTTTTTGGTGCTTAAAGTTCTGTCAAGTCATGGCTGATTTATGGCAACCCCACAGGGTTTTCAAGGAAAGAGATGAAGCAGAGGTGGTCGGTCATTGCCTTCCTCTGCAGACTCTCCCTTGGAGGTCTCCTTTCCAAGCACCGGCCATGCTTAGCTTCTGAGATATGATGAGA
>NW_015310268.1:0-259 GCF_001447785.1 Gekko japonicus
TGGCCACCCCTGGTATAGGGGAATGATAGTGGGATAGACAGGCCATTTTGGAAGCAGAAATGTGATGGACAGAAATTGCCTGAATCATGGTCTGCTTAACACTGGCATATTAACTGACATAACATTAACTGAGGGTAGCAGAATCCACTTCGAACCATGGTTTTCTATCCAAGTTGAGGACCAGTTTTGGTATTCAGACTAGCATCTTAACCATGTATAAGGAAAACAAAGCAGGCCATGTGAAATTGCAATAAATCCT
>NW_015310269.1:0-259 GCF_001447785.1 Gekko japonicus
CTGGCATCCCTATGAAGTTGGGAGACGGCTACTGTGAGGGGAGGTTCCATCTTGAGTGTCTGTGTGTGTGATGCTGGATGCTCTGTGTCCAAAACGAAGCCCAAGTCTACTTCTGGCACTTTACGTGACCCTGGTACTGGCCACAATCCGGGTAATCTACATATACAAATACTTTGCCTTCGACTGTATCCAGGTCTCAATGTTTTCGATGAGGAATGGAAGGGCAGAAGATGGGTATTTCTGCCTCTATTGACCCCTT
>NW_015310270.1:0-259 GCF_001447785.1 Gekko japonicus
AAAAAAAGTTTTGGGGCCTCGTGTGATTATGAGGTGGGAGGGTATTCCAAATTCCCGTCTTGGTGACCTACACCAAATACTCCAGGAAGAGGTAAAAACTTCCAGCCAGTTAAAAACAATATGGTCTCAAACAGAAATCTTCAGAACGGGGTTACTAACATGGTTCTTCCTTGCAGGGCTGTTGTACAGACTGGAACAAAAATCTCAGAGGTAGTATTTAACTGGTAAGTAGCTCCCATCTCTAGTTCCCGCTCCTGCC
>NW_015310271.1:0-259 GCF_001447785.1 Gekko japonicus
AAACAAGAGCCTAGCCATGAGGAAAAACATATCCTCTGAAAAATCACTCTGCAGAAGAGGAATGGCGAGCCTGCTGGTGCCACTTCTGAACCACAGCTTTGAAAGCCTGTCGGAGGCCATAGTAGATTGCAGCTTTAATGCTCGTGCTACCGAAAAGTCGGTCAGTGTTCGTTCTGCTTTATGTAATGGGACTGCTATGCTAGGTCACTGGGAAAAGATAAGGAAGTGACGACATGGAAATCCTGACTCTTGCTTCCTA
>NW_015310272.1:0-259 GCF_001447785.1 Gekko japonicus
ACGCTCCGCCCACTAGGCTGTCACCCCTCTGGCTTGTTTTCCCTCTCCTCAAAGATACCATCTTCCTACGCTCTACATCTGTTAACTGGATTAACTTTCACTTCAGGAACCCCTGCTCTCCAGTTTACATTAAAGGAGCTCATGTAGAGTGTAGAGATCCAAATATGAATATAGAAGTCCCTGGTTTGAATCTCACTTCTGCCACAACGTCCCCATGTGGCCTTGGGCAAGCCGCTCTCCCTCACCTCCCTCCCACCAA
>NW_015310273.1:0-259 GCF_001447785.1 Gekko japonicus
CAACAAACCTGTGTCTTGGTTAGACTGGGAGAGAGTGAGCTTCCATGGCAGAATGGGTCCTGCAAACCATACTCCAGCGCTCTATGTACTAAATGGCACTGCACCTCTGGAAGAAGCCACAAGGTAGTGATGAAGGCCAGTGACACAGCATGAGCAGAACTTCCTCCCCTCATGAAACTGGGTCCTAGGGGAATATTGCCAGTATTGGGAGTATTGGTAGCTTTCAGTGAGCTAGGCCCCTACACACTTACTGTAGGTT
>NW_015310274.1:0-259 GCF_001447785.1 Gekko japonicus
TCAAGCATTTGCATCAGGCGGGAGAGAATCTCACACGAGTCTGCTCTGTTGCTTCTGCAGGATGACCAGCTGAAATCCCACGAAGCCAAACTGAAGCAGATCTCCACTGAGCTGGCTGAGCATCGCTCCTACCCGCCAGACAAGAAGCTGAAAGGCAAGGAAGTTGAGGACTATAAACTGAAAGACCATTATTTGGAATTTGAGGTATGTTGTTGGAGTCAACTGCATCTGTCCCCCACCTCCTCACCCCCTGGAGAAA
>NW_015310275.1:0-259 GCF_001447785.1 Gekko japonicus
AATAAAGCTGTTGACCAGTAACAGATCTTTGGCTGAGTAACTGTGTTTCAACCAGTCAAACGTCTAAAAATCCAGGTTATCAAAAAAGCTCAATCGATGCTTCTCTGTTGATTCAGAACTTTTTGACCCTGCTTTTCTCACAAAGGGGTATGTTTTAATCTCTGTTGCTCTGATCACCAGGAATCTGCAGATTTAAAGGAAGCAAGCCCAAGCAGGTCTACTCAAAAGTAAGTCCGCATTTTATGCAGTGATGCTTCCT
>NW_015310276.1:0-259 GCF_001447785.1 Gekko japonicus
TAGCCAAAACCTCTATTGATTTACTTTCAACCTGTTGGATGCAGGTACCTGCAATACCGTCCCTTGACTGTCACCAGCAGTGATGCCGAAGCACATCAGAATAGGAGAACATAAAGAACAAGGCCCTGCTTTAAGATTCCCCATCACCTTACTAGTCTACCTGTGACTCCACAGTATGGAGCTCTGCCCCAGCTCTTATCTACCTTGCCAACTGCAAGCCAGGGGTGGTATTAGCCATGGGGCATCCAGGGCAGCTGCC
>NW_015310277.1:0-259 GCF_001447785.1 Gekko japonicus
ATAATTAGAAGCGCCATGCAGTCCCCAGAAATGATTTTGGATCCCTTAATTTCAACAGCCACTTTTTACTTTTCCACAGGAGTGGCTCTCCCCGGATGGTGCTTCTGTTTGTCTGGCTGACTTTGCCCTGTGCTGTTCAGGTAAGTCAGAGATAAGAGGACACAAATTCCATTTGCTTTTTGCCGGAGACCTTGGAAAGCGGCCGTCTGTTAGATCAGCGGTTCCTAGCCTTTTCAGTATGGTGATCCACCAGTCCATA
>NW_015310278.1:0-259 GCF_001447785.1 Gekko japonicus
CTACCTCACAGGGTTGTTGTGATGCTAAACTAGGGAACAGGAAACCAAGGACACCTCCTTGAGGTCCTTGGAGGAAGGCTAGGATAAAAACGTGATAGATTATGATTACTGAAATCTCCATCTGAGAATGAATAGGAAAGTATCAAGAGTAACAATTTTATTTAAACAATTGAGATTGGGGAGGGTTCTATTTAAAGATGACTAGTATTTGAGTCACACTGAGATCTGTTTCAGGTTCAGAAAGTCAACGGGCTAAGCA
>NW_015310279.1:0-259 GCF_001447785.1 Gekko japonicus
ATTAACTGCAGCCCTAAAGAGTGGGCTGTGTAAAGGTTATGTACAGTAATAGCATTAAAAATGACTTTCCTGAGGATGACCATGTAAGAAAACAATTACCAAAGTAGTTTCCAAACAACATTCCTGCAGGTTTTTTAGGTACTATCCTTGCTAGCGAAAGTGGCCAAAGTCTCAGACAAGTGCACTGTGATATGTAGTGGCTTTCTCTATCAACCCTCTTGCATAATATCTGTGTTTATCACTACTTGGAGGTCTACTG
>NW_015310280.1:0-259 GCF_001447785.1 Gekko japonicus
CGCGGTTGCTGTGCCTTGCCTGTTGTGCCTTGTGGATTCATGGATCAACTCACACCAAGCCTTCTCCCCAATTTCCTCGCAGTGGATCACACTAAAATTTTACATTTTTTTGGAGGCTCTGATTCGGTAGAGCTGCCATGAGGACTGTTCCAAAAGTGGATCTGCTTCTTCATAGTTCTTTGGTTCTGTTTTTTTTTTTTCATGGGAGCGGGCCTGGGCGTGGCCCGGCTCTGGGTCCCAAAGGGGTTGCCCGCCAGAA
>NW_015310281.1:0-259 GCF_001447785.1 Gekko japonicus
TCTCTCTCATTATTTTTGCACCTATGGCATATAAACGGCCTGTAATCGGAAAGATGCGCATACGGCTTACAGGCAACAAAATACGAGAATCGCCATCAACAAAGCTGGAGAACCGTTGACGGCAGATATAAAAAGCCTCCGAAATCCACGTAAATTTTCAATCTGGTATTAGAACAAATCGGGTTATTGTGACAATCCGCTTGAATCAGACACACTTCCGTTTTTATGAATGGGAGGCCAGCCTTCTCTACAGTGAGAC
>NW_015310282.1:0-259 GCF_001447785.1 Gekko japonicus
AAGGTGGTCAAGGTCCAGAGGTTCTCCTCCAGCGTATGCTGCGTATGCGCAGCACACTAGAGATCAATGTGTGTGGCCAACCCCACACTGATCCTCCCCATGCAATGCAATCCTCATTGCCCCGGCACAGCATGGATGGAGATGTACCTCCCCACAATTCTCTTGGCACAAACCATCACACAGGTTCTTCTCTTAGGATAGATCTGAAGTCACATTTTGCACTGTATTTGTACTACAGGGATGCCCTGACACAGGGGTC
>NW_015310283.1:0-259 GCF_001447785.1 Gekko japonicus
TGTGTTCCTTTGCAGCAAACTCTTCTCAGATTCCCCAGAGAAAATGTAGCTGTTTAACAGTCACCACTATCTTTAGTTTGGAAGCCAGCAGAATAATTTATAGGAATTTTAAAAGTGGGGCTTATACCTGAGGTTTGTGGTTTTATGTACCTGTAAACTTTGGCTGATTGCTGGCTTCTGGGCAGTTGTCATGCAGGAAGACAAGCAGGCAAGGAGCTACTTTCTGAGGAGAGACTTTGCTGTCCCCTGACTAGCTTCT
>NW_015310284.1:0-259 GCF_001447785.1 Gekko japonicus
AGTCATTTGCATCAACCACAAGTTTGGTCAGTCAACAGTATTTCAGAGGGATGGTCTGAACACGTTTCATTATGGGCCAGGTATAACTTCAGGTGTGATCTTTGCAGCTGACAGAAGGTGAAGGAGAAGGCAAGCTGGCCCCTTTCCCATCCATGGCCCTAGGAATCAAGTCTCCTAGGCATGGATAGAGTTGTTGCCGGGAGATGAACATTGGAAAAATCCCCAGGCCTTGTGCTCATGGATCGGAGGATCCACCCCC
>NW_015310285.1:0-259 GCF_001447785.1 Gekko japonicus
AGCTTAGAGGGAACACTGGATCGGAGTGTAAAATGGAACTAAACCAAATGTCCAGCCAACCGAATCCTGGAAGCTGCCTTCTGCTAAGGCAGACCCTGGGTCAACCAAGGTCATCCTTGTCTTCCCTTACCTGTTGTTGGCTCAGGCCAAGGACTGCTACATTGCTGCGACCTGACCCTTCCAGTTGGAGATGCTTGGGGGGGTTAAAACAGGGACTTCCTGCAAGCAAAGGAGCAGGGCTGGCCCCAGCTTATTTTGC
>NW_015310286.1:0-259 GCF_001447785.1 Gekko japonicus
ATTCATAGGGTTGCCATAAGTCAGAAGTCAGACTTTGACGGCACATAGCACACAAAAATTTGAAATCATCCCTAATTATCAATCCAAAGGGAACCCAGCAATCACCACTGAAGGATGCTCTAATACACAGAGACTTCAGTGTAACTGACATACATCCACAATATATTTTATGTGTAATTATGTATATAATGAACTATATCTACAATCAAGGCCAGGAATGTTTGGTGTAAAGTCTGGTACAATTTGATGGGTCATGGTT
>NW_015310287.1:0-259 GCF_001447785.1 Gekko japonicus
TGTAATTTAAAAACAAAACAGTTTGCATTTCAATTAAAAGCAACTGCAAATCAGACTGCTGCTCTGGAAAGGATGCATTTCCCCGCCTAGACTGCACCCCTTTCCCTGGAGCTGCTATTAGCGGCAAGATTCAGCTGTCTTTCCCTTCCAGCAAAGCTAACAGCAGTTTCATGGAATGGGGGGTGGGCGTTGGCAGATATTTCGAATGGGAGCAATGAAACACCACATCTGCTTTGCACTTCTTTGCCTCTGTGCTATA
>NW_015310288.1:0-259 GCF_001447785.1 Gekko japonicus
TCCTAGCTTAACAGGCTTGTATAAAGCTACATTCGCCTAACGTCTGATGGTGTTTCTACATCTTGGAGTCTAGCCAAGCTGAAAAGCCCTCCAAGACGCAACATTCCCAGAGCTGTCCAAGGGAGACATGGTCAGATAGACCTGCCTGCCCAGTAGCAGATCCCTCTTATTTTAACGGCTACGACTGGCCTCCTGTTCCGCTACGGTTAGAAGGGGCCGTCCAGTCCTGAAAAGTCTTTAAACTCAACCCAAAAGGATT
>NW_015310289.1:0-259 GCF_001447785.1 Gekko japonicus
ACTCCGAGTAAAGGGCGGGGTATAAATCTGTTCTTCTTCCTCCTCATTCACCTCTGCTTCAAAGCAGTTTAAGTTAGGCTCAGTACTATAAAAGGCAGATCAAAGGCAGATCGTTCTTTAACAGGTGGATTTTAAAATTAAGCTTCAGTTTGATCAAGCAAGTTAGCTTAAAAGAAAGTCAAACTCCAGACATACCTTGAAGTTTTGCAGGGCACAGAGACATTGACTAAAGGCTTGACTCGAAGTACATTTCCTAAAA
>NW_015310290.1:0-259 GCF_001447785.1 Gekko japonicus
CGATAGCGCACTGAGAAAGATAAGAACAACAATGAACTGCTTGAACATCGCTATGTTCATGCTCTGAGGATGTCAAGTTAACGCCCTGAGGACTCTGCCAGCAGGTCTAGGGTTGCCAACTTCCAGGTGGGCCTGATCTCCAGGACCTGAAGTAAAATTTCCTTTGATTTAGAGGAAATGTGGAAATGGCGTTTGTGGGGAGAACAGGGGTAAAGAGTCCAGTGCCTGCGCTTCTTAGTGATGGAGCTCAACCCAGCTC
>NW_015310291.1:0-259 GCF_001447785.1 Gekko japonicus
GGAAATGCCTTGAGCCTAGCGTGTCTGCGTGGGGGGGGCAGGGATTATGTGCCTCTCCAGGTCACCGGACCCAATACTGTGGGGGAGACAGCAACCCCTCCCCCAGCCCCATCCTCCACAGATGGAGAAGTTGTCCCGCCAGAGGGGAGACGAAATGGCAACTTTAGGACGTTAGTAAAGGAAAATGATTTGGTGTACCAGCGAGGGCATCGATGCAAAACAGCGGGAGGGCATTTCTTCTGCTGAATGCCACTTCCCC
>NW_015310292.1:0-259 GCF_001447785.1 Gekko japonicus
CCCCACCTTCCCCAGGTTCCACCACCAAAATCGCCAGGTCTTTCCCAACCAGGAGCTGGCAACACTGGCTCAGGTATCAGGCAGTGGGCAGGGCCTTCCCCTGTCAGTGAATCCGGGATCGGTGGTGGGCCCACCCACACAAGCCACAGTCCTGGCTCCAAAAAGGGCAAAGTCCTAGGGCCTCAAAAACCTTGGGCCAACCCTGCTCCGTCCTTCATGTACTTTGTTGACTGCTGTTGGTTCTTTGAATTTCACACTG
>NW_015310293.1:0-259 GCF_001447785.1 Gekko japonicus
GCATTTCCCAACCTCGAGCTGGCAACCCTACTCCCACCCCCTGCTGGTCCCCAGGGGGGACCTGGTAACCCTACTGCGACTTGATGGCACTTCTTAGGGACGTACATGAGCCTGCCATTGGCAAATAAAACCTCCATTAGCTGGGAATGCATATGGGATCTGAAGTTCTTTCTCACACGAACGACGTTTCAGAGTAAAGTGTGGCTGAGACCAAAGTGTCCTCGGTGACATGCTGGGACATCCCACAGAAAGGCTGAAA
>NW_015310294.1:0-259 GCF_001447785.1 Gekko japonicus
CACGTTATGCTCTTCACTTGGAGCCAAGAGTATGTTTTTGTACCACATTGAACGACGGGTTCAGCAAACGAGGTTCTACTGAAAGAATGGATCTAATTCCCCTTCTACAGACTTCCCATCGGTATGAGAAAGGCGGCCAGAATCATTGAAGGGACTCTATATTATACGACTTTGAAGGGGTAAGAGACCAATTTTTCTGGAATTATCATCTTCTACTCCATGTATAAGCTGACAAAAGAAGTAAAAATCTTTGCCACAA
>NW_015310295.1:0-259 GCF_001447785.1 Gekko japonicus
AACCTAAGCAAGTCTGCTCAGAAGTAAATCCCAGGTAGTTCATTGGGCCTTACTCCCAGGAAAGTGGTCCATAGGACGGCAGCCACTGGGTGCTCACATATCTCACTCTTACGGGTACTTGTCATCCCACAGTTCACCCACATTAGACTTGTATATTCTCCTTGGTTGTTCCTATGAGTGTCTCGCTCCCAGTCCATATGGATGGATTACTCATTTGACTGGATCTTGTTTTACACGGGCCTCTTCTTGTAACCCCCCC